>NC_073630.1:55688939-55991969 GCF_029407905.1 Bubalus kerabau | reverse complement strand
GATTCAAACACATTACATTTATTGTGCACTTTGGCTCTAACCTGGTACCACCTCCGCCCTCTTGTCTCAGACTGTAAAGAAATTCCTTGTAATGCAGAAGACACAGCTTTGATCCCCAGGTTGGAAAGATCCTCTGGATAAGGAAATGGCAATCCACTACAGTATTGGTGCCCGGACAACTTCATGGACAGAAGATCCTGGAGAGCTATAGTCTGTGGGGTTGCAAAAATTTGGATACAACTGAGCCACTAACACTTTTCACTTTGTTTTTATAGTTCATTTAGGTACAGTTCATTCACTCAGTCATGTCCAACTCTTTGCAACCCCATGAATCGCAGCACACCAGGCCTCCCTGTCCATCAACTCCCGGAGTCCACCCAAACCCATTTCCAAGGTCTTGATGATGCCATCCAACCATCTCATCCTCTGTTATCCCCTTCTCCTCCTGCCCTAAATCTTTACCAGCATTAGGGTCTTTTCAAATGAGTCAGCTGTCAGCATGTAGGTGGCCAAATTATTGGAGTTTCAGCTTCAACATCAGTCCCTCCAATGAACACCCAGGACTGATCTCCTTTGGGATGGACTGGTTGGATCTCCTTGCTGTCCAAGGGACTCTCAAGAGTCTTCTCCAACACCACAGTTCAAAAGCATGAATGCCTTGGTGCTCAGCTTTCTTTATAGTCCAACACTCACAGCCATACATAACTACTGGAAAAATCATAGCCTTGACTACATGGACCTTTGTTGGTAAAGTAATGTCTCTGGTTTTTAATATACTGTCTAGGTTGGTCATACCTTTCCTTTCAAGGAGAAAGCGTCTTTTAATTTCATGGCTGCAATCACATCCGCAGTGATTTTGGAGCCCAGAAAAATAAAATCAGCCACTGTGTACACCGTTTCCCCATCTATTTGCCATGAAATGATGGGACCGGATGCCACGATCTCAGTTTTCTGAATGTTGAGCTTTAAGCCAACTTTTTCACTCTCCACTTTCACTTTCATCAAGAGGCTCTTTAATTCTTCTTCACTTTCTGCCATAAGGGTGGTGTCATCTACATACTCGAGGTTATTGATATTTCTCCTGGCAATCTTGATTCCAGCTTGTGCTTCCTCCAGCCCAGCGTTTCTCATGATGTACTCTGCATAGAAGTTAAATAAGCAGGGTGACAATATACAGCCTTGATGTACTCCTTTTCCTATTTGGAACCAGTCTGTTGTTCCATGTCGAGTTCTACCTGTTGCTTCCTGACCTGCATACTCAAGAAGCAGGTCAGGTGGTCTGCTATTCCCATCTTTTTCAGAATTTTCCAGTTTATTGTGATCCACACAGTCAAAGGCTTTGGCATAGTCAATAAAGCAGAAAAATATGTTTTTCTGGAGCTCTCTTGCTTTTTTGATGATCCAGCAGATGTTGGTATTTTGATCTCTGGTTCCTCTGACTTTTCTAAAATCAGTTTAAACATCTGGAAGTTCACGGTTAACATACTGCTGAAGCCTGGCTTGCAGAATTTTGAGCATTACTTTCCTAGCGTGTGAGATGAGTGCAATTGTGTGGTAGTTTGAGCATTATTTGGCATTACCTTTCTTTGGGATTGGAATGAAAATCGACCTTTTCCAGTCCTGTGCCACTGCTGAGTTTTCCAAATTTGCTGGCATATTGAGTGCATTACTTTCACAGCATCATATTCAGGATTTGAAATAGCTCAATTGGAATTCCATCACCTCCACTAGCTTTTTTTGTAGTGATGCTTCCTAAGGCCCAAGTGACTTCACATTCCAGAATGTCAGGCTCTAGGTGAGTGTGAGTGATCACACCTTCATGATTATCTGGGTCATGAAGATCTTTTTTGTATAGTTCTTCTGTGTATTCTTGCCACCTCTTCTTAATATCTTCTGCTTCTGTTAGATCCATACCTTTTCTGTCCTTTATTGAGCCCATCTTTGCATGAAATGTTCCCTTGGTATCTCTAATTTTATTGAAGAGATCTCTAGTCTTTCCCATTCTGTTGTTTTCCTCTATTTCTTTGCATTGATCACTAAGGAAGGCTTTCTTATCTCTCCTTGTATTCTTTGGAACTCTGCATTCAAATGGTTATATCCTTTCCTTTTCTCCTTTGCTTTTCACTTCCCTTCTTTTCACAGCTATTTGTAAGGCCTCCTCAGACAGCCATTGTGCTTTTTTGCATTTCTTTTTTTGGGGATGGTCTTGATTCCTGTCTCCTGTACAATGTCACAAACCTCCATCCATAGTTCATCAGGCACTCTGTCTATCAGATCTAGTCCCTTAAAACTATTTCTCACTTCCATTGTGTAGTCATAAGGGAATTGATTTAGGTCATGCCTGAATGTTCTAGTGGTTTCCTCCACTTTCCTCAGTTTAAGTCTGAATTTGGCAGTAAAGAGTTCATGATCTGAGCCACAGCCATCTCCCAGTCTTGTTTTTGCTGACTGTATAGAGCTTCTCCATCTTTGACTGCTAATTAATATTGCTGCTAATGACCGAAGATACTGGTCCATGGCTTAGAGGTTGGGAATCTCTCATCTAGGTGGAAAAAAAAAAAAAAAAAAGAAGTTATATTTTAAAGTCAGAAACTTTTAAAAATATGTATGATGATGGCATAAAATAAGTCTGTAACACTGTCATGTATTTATAAATATATGTGTAGTTTTCTGGAGAAGAAAATGGCAAGCCACTCCAGTACTATTGCCTGGAAAATCCCATGGACAGAGTATCCTTGTAGGCTACAGTCCACGGGGTTGCAAAGAGTCAGACATGCCTGAGCGACTTCATTTTTACCATGTGTAGTTTTGGTATTGATATATATGTGTAGTTTTGATATGGCTTACATGTTATGGTCATGAGACATTTAAAATAGTACATGCACTAATTAGTCTACAAAGCCAAGCTAATTTCTTAAAAATTTATGCTAAAGGTGTTATATTTTCCTAACCCCTTATTTTGGATGTGTGTGAGTGTGTGTGGGCAGGTGGTTCTCTACTATAAAATGTTAGAAATCAAGATCTGACCAAATTAAAATTATTCCAGTTTATTTATTGAATAGGGTAGCTAAACCCACATGTCATTTGTATTGACATTATACTCATTGATTATAATTCTAATTTATGAACCTGTTATTCATATGGGAACTACACATCGGCCTAGCCTTATACTGCATTCATAGACCTCATTCAAAACTCCGGATACTGTCTATTAGTTGAGTTTATGCTGCATCCCCTTTCTGACATCATGTCTTCATGTATGCCTATGCTTTTGGAATATTGTGTATAGTTTTATTGTAAAATGTCTTGAATTTAAGATGCGCTATGCTATCAATATGGTAATGAAAATACACAGGTAGTCTGACATAATAAACTGGACTAGATTGTCAAACCACATTTCACACTAGAGAGATTCAGTGGTAGTTTTAAAAATGTCCAGCTAGTCTTATACTGAATGATAATTACATTTCAAAATTTATTTCTATAATTTAGGAGTCAGTATTATAGTAAACAAATGTTTTGGTCAGGTCAGATATAAATATGTTATAATACAAACTTTTTTATTCTTTCAGTCATTTTAAATTATAAACCTAGACAAAAATAATTAAATGAAATGGTTTATAATTTAAGTTGATCTATGAGTCAATTGGCTATGAAGACCAAAAATAAAAAAATAAAAAAGAGAAATATATTACAATAGATATATTCAAAATAGCTACATAATAGAAAGGTCCTAAAATGTAAGCAATATTATAGTTTCTCTTCCATCAAAAAAGCCGAGTTATGTGAAATATTGGAATTTTATTTTCAAGTCTAATATTTGAACGTAGCATTACCTTGCCAACAAAGGTCTGTCTAGTCAAGGCTATGGTTTTTCCAGTGGTCATGTCTGGATGTGAGAGTTGGACTGTGAAGAACCCTGAGTGCCTAAGAATTGATGCTTTTGAACTGTGGTGTTGGAGAAGACTCTTGAGAGTCCCTTGGCCTGCAAGGAGATCCAACCAGTCCATTCTGAAGGAGATCAGCCCTGGGTTTTCTTTGGAAGGAATGATGCTAAAGCTGAAACTCCAGTACTTTGGCCACCTCATGTGAAGAGTTGACTCATTGGAAAAGACTCTGATTCTGGGAAGGATTGGGGGCAGGAGGAGAAGGGGGTGACAGAGGATGAGATGGCTGGATGGCATGACCGACTCCATGGACATGAGTTTGAGTGAACTCCGGGAGTTGGTGATAGACAGGGAGGCCTGGCGTGCTGCAATTCATAGGGTCACAAAGAGTTGGACAAGACTGAACGACTGAACTGAACTGAACTGACTGAAGTACAGTTAAGTTGTCAATTGCCTCCTTTTGCTGTGTGATTTTATTTGTTCTGTGAAAGAACAGTACAAATTTACTATATCTCTCTTTCTTTTAATTACATTTGGAAAAAAATTTGACAAATATACTCAAGGCCAACCAGAATTATTTTAACCTATCAAAATTGATGGTAGGCCTTCGCTGCCTAAGTCACTACTGGTTTTTCACAATTTATTGAAGACAATCTGCCTCCCCCATTATAATAAGAGCATGGGAGATTTGTAATCAGAGAAGAAAACCACATTAATTCCTGTAATTATCATTGAATTATTTAGTCTGCTATAGGGTTATTAGTATTAGTGTAATTTGACAATTCTCTCTCATTTTATTAAACACAACTGTGAGTAAGTTCTCCACCTAATATCTCTCTGTACTGACTGATTAGCTGGAAATACTCATGGAAATAGTCATTAGCCATACACATAAAATGGTGTATTACAGTGTTGTTGATACAATGTATGAACTTCCTGATCCTTTAGTTCTTTGAGGATTTGAGAATCAATTAATTATGTTTCCTGGATTCTCTCCAGTATAATTTGGAAATTTATTATACTCTTAGAGTCCATGAGCATTATTATCTTTACCATGTAAAACCAGCAGTAGCACATTGATTTTTACAACAAAACTAGAAATACATGCACAAGTGACTTTGGATCATTTTTCTCTTAGTTTGTCCAAATTCTAGAATCCTATTCTTTGGGTTAATGTGCATCACAGTTTTGGAAGAAACAGTGAACTATATTATACCTAGATACTTGATTTAGTATTCCCAGAAGGAATATGAAATTTGTTTCTTACATTGTTACATTGGCTTGCACAGATCCATGCTTTATTGATCTTAATATTTTGTTAATAATTAATATTATTAACTCTGAGTAAAAATCAAATATGAAATTTTCTCCTTTTTTTCCTCCTTTCATTTGGAGCTTATTCACAGGTTTATGATAAATAAAGGATCCCTTTGTGGGAATCTGAGCAGAAGTGGTTCTAAGAGCATGTTCAGACTTTGATATCTCTTTTGGCTCAGTTTCCCCAGACATCCAGGACCAGGATTTGAGTGAAAAAGTGAAAATGCTAGTCACTCAGTTGTGTCTGATTCTTTGTATTCCCATGGATTGTAGCCCACCAGGTTCCACCGTTCATGGAATTCTCCAGGCAAGAATACTAGAGTGGGTAGCCATTTGCTTCTGCAGGGGATGTTCCTGACCCAGGAATTGGACCCAGGTCTCCTGCATTGCAGGAGAATTCTTTACCATCTGAGTCACCAAGGAAGCCTGAGAGATAGTTTATTTGGCTGTCCAAAGAGAGACTGGCACATGTTGACAGTGGCAAAGCCAATATTTATCACCCTTTTTTCTTAATATCAGAACCCACTGGGGATTGATAATATGCAAGGTTTTAAAACAATCAAAGGTTATTTCCTTCTTATGAAGGAGATAAACATAAGACAAACCATGATATGATACAGAATCGGAAAAGCCAGAAACTTGGGATGGGAGAAAAGGGACAGAGAATCACGTAAACTGAGGTGCAGGGAGTTAGGAAAAGATTGCTTGAAAAATCTCATGTAATGCAATTAAATACACTGATTTTTCTTCCTTAACTTCTGCAAGGAATAGAGTATTCTTCCTCTTGCTCTCGTTTCTTTTTAGATTGTAGCCATATCACACAACATTAGTCAATGCAAAATATGATGCTTCAATATTTTACCAGAAATGCAGGCTTAATAATAGAAACTCCAGCAGCCATTTTTGCAACTACAAGTAAAAAGCCATGAAAATTTCCAACATTATATTTGACTTCTTTAAGCCGCTGAATCAATGCCAAAAAGCATTCCCTGCAGTCTTCTTACTAAATGAGAAAACATGATTAAACTACTATGGTCAGTCTACGTTACATGCAGCAAAATACAGATCCTAACTGAAATACCTCTTCTCAACTGTGGTTGAGCCCTGAGTCTTAAGCTTTCCAGGCTTCCAGCCTGAAATAATAAACCTCTTGTTTTCTGAAGGGCAAGAGGAAGAATATTTTATTCCCTGCATAAGTTAAGGAAGACAAATTTGTGTATTTAATTGCACTACATGAAATTTATCAAGCAATCTTTTCCTAACTCCCTGCACCTCAGTTTACCTGATTCACATCCCTTTTCTCCCATTCCACGTTTCTGGCTTTTCTGATGCTGTATGGTATCATGGTTTGTTTTATGTTTATGTCCATCTTATGAGCTAAGGTTTTGTTCTTTCTCTGTCTAAGAATTCTAAATACTGCATAATTCATTTCCCATTTTCCTCTTATCCAGTACTACTTTCTCTCATACTATAAGACCTTGTATTTTTTCCTTTACTGAGATCATGTAATCAGATCTAATAGTTACTTAGAAAAAGTTTAAAATTCCTGCATAACCATCATGATTCTTTAGCAACTCTTTAAACATATTCAGGAATACACTCATTAAAGAAAGTCTTTAATGCATCCTGAATTTTTCTCTGATTCCTACCTCACTCTGAGTCTTACTTATGACACTTTGTTAAGTGATCATATGATTTCCTTAGCTACAAGAGACTGGCAAGGAGTCCTGCAGTTTGACATTTTTCTAATTTTAAATACTAATTCAACTAAAGCATTTTCTTCACATTTGCTATAAAATATTTGAATAAGATGTGTTTCATTATTATATTTATAGATTTTAACAAAAGTTTCATCACTTGAAACCTTGCAAAATTTTAAACACAGTGAATAACTTAATTCTTCCACAAATACATACGATGTCAAGTCCAAATATCTGAATTTAGTCACACCTGTGGTGAATAATTTCATAGAAAGTTACACTGACAGCACTTTTTGTTCTATCTTTCATTTTAGAATTTCCTGAGGACAGTCAACATGAGTGTGCTCAGGCTGAATATAAGCACTGCCCCGAAGTGCACAGTAGTTACTATCCTCAGAGGACAGAGAAGAGGGCGCATAAACCACTGATAAATGTGCCAGCTTCCAGATATTCCTGGGGACAAGGTAGGGAGGTTTCTCATGAGCTTCCAGGGGAAAGAATCCTTCATCATCCATAGCAATAACATTAGTAGACATCTTAATAATGAATGTGCCTCTTCTTTCTCATCCCCTTATTCTCTCACTTATCCTACCTCAGATAATCATCCAAATAAGCAATCTCTCAGGCTTCCTTGGTGACTCAGATGGTAAAGAATTCTCCTGCAATGCAGGAGACCTGGGTCCAATTCCTGGGTCAGGAACATCCCCTGCAGAAGCGAATGGCTACCCACTCTAGTATTCTTGCCTGGAGAATTCTATGACCAGAGCAACCTGGTGGGCTACAGTCCATGGGAACACAAAGAGTCAGACACAACTGAGTGACTAACACTTTCACTTTTTCACTCAAATCCTTGTCCTGGTCCTGGATGTCTGGGGAAACTCAGCCAAAAGAGATATCAAAGTCTGAACATGCTCTTAGAACCACTTCTGCCCAGATTCCCATAAAGGGATCCTTTATTTATCAGAAACCTGTGAATAAGCTCCAAATGAAAGGAGGAAAAACAAAAAAGGAGAAAATTTCATATTTGATTTTTACTCAGAATTAATAATATTAATTATTTAAAAAAATAAGATCAATAAAGCATGGATCTGTGCAAGCCAATGTAACAATGTAAGAAACAAATTTCATATTCCTTCTGGGAATACTAAATCAAGTATCTAGTGTAACATAGTTCACTGTTTCTTCCAAAACTGTGATGCACATTAACCCAAAGAATAGGATTCTAGAATTTGGACAAACTAAGAGAAAAATGATCCAAAGTCACTTGTGCATGTATTTCTAGTTTTGTTGTAAAAATCAATGTGCTACTGCTGGTTTTACATGGTAAAGATAATAATGCTCATGGACTCTAAGAGTATAATAAATTTCCAAATTATACTGGAGAGAATCCAGGAAACATAATTAATTGATTCTCAAATCCTCAAAGAACTGAAGGATCAGGAAGTTGCATATATTGTATCAACACCATAACACAGCATTTTATGTGTATGGCTAATGACTATTTCCATGAGTATTTCCAGCTAGTCAGTCAGTACAGAGAGATATTAGGTGGAGAACTTACTCACAGTTGTGTTTAATAAAATGAAAGAGAATTGTCAAATTACACTAATACTAATAACCCTATAGCAGACTAAATAATTCAATGATAATTATAGGAATTAATGTGGCTTTCTTCTCTGATTACTACATATAAATTAAATAACTACTGTAAATAAATATCTATAGCATAGGAACCTCTACTGAATACTCTGTAATGACTTATATGAAAAAGGAAGCTTAAAGAGTGGAGATATGTATAAACACACAAACTATACAGTCAGCAAAAACAAGACTGGGAGCTGACTGTGGCTCAGATCATGAACTCCTTATTGCCAAATTTAGACTGAAATTGAAGAAAATGGGGGAACCACTAGACCATTCAGGTATGACCTAAATCAAATCCCTTATGACTATACACTGGAAGTGAGAAATAGTTTTAAGGGACTAGCTCTGATAGACAGAGTGCCTGATGAACTATAGACTGAGGTTCATGACATTGTACAGGAGACAGGGATCAAGACCATCCCCAAGAAAAAGAAATGCAAAAAAGCACAATGGCTGTCTGAGGAGGCCTTACAAATAGCTATGAAAAGAAGGGAAGTGAAAAGCAAAGGAGAAAAGGAAAGATATACCCATTTGAATGCAGAGTTCCAAAGAATAGCAACGAGAGATAAGAAAGCCTTCCTCAGTGATCAATGCAAAGAAATAGAGGAAAACAATAGAATGGGAAAGACTAGAGATCTCAAGAAAATTAGAGATACCAAGGGAACATTTCATGCAAAGATGGGCTTGATAAAGGACAGAAATGGTATGGACCTAACAGAAGCAGAAGATATTAAGAAGAGGTAGCAGGACTACACAGAACTGTACAAAAAAGATCTTCATGACCGAGATAATCACAATGCTGTGATCACTCACCTAGAGCCAGATATCCTGGAATGTGAAGTCAAGTGGGCCTTAGGAAGTATTACTATGAACCAAGGTAGTGGAGGTGATGGAATTCAAGTTGAGCTATTTCAAATCCTGAAAGATGATGCTGTGAAAGTGCTACACTCAATATGTCAGCAAATTTGGAAAACTCAGCAGTGGCCACAGGACTGGAAAAGGTCAGTTTTCATTCCAATCCCAAAGAAAGGCAATGCCAAAAAATGCTGAAACTACCACACAGTTACACTCATCTCACACGCTAATAAAGTAATGCTCAAAATTCTGCAAGCCAGGCTTCAGCAATAAGTGAATTGTGAACTTTCAGATGTTGAAGCTGATTTTAGGAAAGACAGGAACCAAAGATCGAATTGCCAACATCTGCTGGATCATCGAAAAAGCAAGAGAGCTCCAGAAAAACATCTATTTCTGCTTTATTGACTATGCCAAAGCCTTTGACTGGGTGGATCACAATAAACTGTGGAAAATTCTGAAAGAGATGGGAATAGCAGACCACCTGACCTGCCTCTTGAGAAACCTGTATGCAGGTCAGGAAGCAACAGTTAGAACTGGACATGGAACAACAGACCGGTTCCAAATAGGAAAAGGAGTACGTCAAGGCTGTATATTGTCACCCTGCTTATTTACCTTATATCAGAGTACATCATGAGAAACGCTGGGCTGGCGGAAGCACAAGCTGGAATCAAGATTGCTTGGAGAAATATCAATAACCTCAGATGCACAGAGGACACCACCCTTATGGCAGAAAGTGAAGAGGAACTAAAAAGCCTCTTGATGACAGTGGTAAAGGAGAATGAAAAAGTTGGCTTAAAGCTCAACATTCAGAAAACTAAGATCATGGAATCTGGTCCCATCACTTCGTGGCAAATAGATTGGAAAACAGTGCATACAGTGGCTGACTTTATTTTTCTGGGCTCCAAAATCACTGCGGATGGTGACTGCAGCTGTGAAATTAAAAGACGCTTTCTCCTTGAAAGGAAAGTTATGACCAACCTAGACAGCATATTAAAAAGCAGATACATTACTTTGTCAACAAATGTCCGTCTATTCAAGGCTATGGTTTTTCCAGTAATCATGTATTGATGTGAGTGTTGGACATAAAGAAATCTGAGCACCGATGAATTGATGCTTTTGAACTGTAGTGTTGGAGAATACTCTTGAGAGTCTCTTAGACTGCAAGGAGTTCCACCTAGTCCATCCTAAGTGAAATCAGTCCTGGGTGTTCTTTGGAAGGACAGATATTGAAGCTGAAACTCCAATATTTTGGCCACCTGATGCGAAGAGCTGACTCATTTGAAAAGATACTCATGCTGGGAAAGATTGAGGGTAGGAGAAGGGGACGACAGAAGATTCGATGGTTAGATGGCATCACCTACTCGATGGACATAAGTTTGGGTAAACTCTGGGAGATGGTGATGGACAGGGAGGCTTGGTGTGCTGCAGTTTATGGGGTCAAAAACAGTAGACATGACTGAGCAACTGAACTGAACTGAACACACACACACACACACACATATGTGTATAACTGATTATAGCAGAAAGTAACACAGCATTATAATCTATCTACAATAAACATTTTAGACAAAGAACATATTCAGAACATACACATATTATTTCAATTTATTGTACCAAGATAAAATTACAGTGAATTTGAATTGCCTTTATATGGACAAAATGTACTTCCCTGTGATCTTGTGATATAAAGTAAGAGTTAATTTACTTGCCACTTACACAGCCAGGTATGATTCAGGAGGGGCTTCCTGGTCAGTCAGTGGTGAAAAAATTTGCCTGCCATATAGGAGATTTGGGTTTGATCCCTGGGTTTAATCCCTGGAGAGGGAAATGGCAACCTACTACTGTATTCTAGCCTGGGAAATCCCATGGACAGAGGAACCTGGTGGGCTACAGTCCATGGGGTCGCAAAGATTTGTACATGACATAGCAACTAAACAACAGCATGATTATGGAAGAAACCAGGAAAAATATTACAATATTTAGTCAGAAAGGGAAACATCATAAATTCCTATCAATTGTTGGTTGAATGCCGTTTTCAAGTCATATTTAACTTGTTGCTCATTAACCAGATTTACAGCAACCCTAGCTCTGACTGCTAAGAGATTCACTCTTCCTGTCATACTTAAATACTACAGCTGAAGTATATATTAGAGAGGATGCCTTTCCTTGAGGTGACCATATTTCACAAAAACAGTACTGTTGAAAGGAGTTTGGGGGCACTAGTTGCTTTATTTGCTTATCAGGTTTTATTGTCATTGGTAGTGTTTAATTATGTTGGAGGGGGTTCTGATTTCTACAAAAATAAAATTCCATCTTATATCCTCAGCTGATTCCCATGTGCTAACAATCAAAGCCAGTTATCTTATCTGGCAGAACTCTTAAAATTTAAATGATTCTCCCTCCCTCCACCTCCCAGGAAACCTAAGAGCCTGGACATGTCCAACATGTCCTACATGTTGCTTTAAGGCTATTGAAAGATTAAGCAATAATGGATCTGTAACACTCTTAAAACCAGCTTATTTAATGTGCAAGTACTATTTTATTTTCTTCTATATATGTCAATTCTAGTTCAAGTGCATTGTTTTCTTTTAAATTGTGCAAAAAGTGGCAACATAAACCAAACACATGCCTAATATTCTACATTGTTCCTACCACTTCCCTCCAAACTGTTAGCAGCAGTCTGTTATCAAGGCTGTCTCATGTGACTTAACTTGGGTATGGTTGCAACTGCTTGTTTTTGGTTACATTAAGGTATATTTTGTTTTCCAAAAAGTTATTATGCAAATATAAAATACTCAAGTGAATATTTTTATTCAAAAATAAACTAATGAGAGAATCAGTTAGATGTTAAAGCTAGTTCATATGAGAATTTGAATTGTAGAAATTATATTCTCCAGTGGAAAATAACTCACTTGCATTATGATTAATAGGAACCATCTGCATTACTGTCAATTTACTACATTTTATATTTTTACCCTACAGAGTTGTAAATAATTTTGTCAGTGGCAAGCCAATAAATGGTGCAACTTGTATAGAATCAAGTAACCACCAGAGATTCTGCCATGCTTTGCCTATGATGCCGTGGAGAGGACACCTAGCAATTTCTTTTGCCCAAGAATTGGATTTTTTCTCATAATTCTTATGCATTTCCCAAAACTAGTCCTTCAGTTTATCCTTTAAGTCTATAAGCAACCTGCTATCCCAATGATTTGTTAATTCTGTGAAAATTTCCCAGATTAATTTGCCAGAGCTCTTCATTTTATTGATGCTTAAGAACCTTAATTGGAAAAAAAAAAAAAAAAGAACCTTAATTGGTTAGAACAGTTTTTTTAAAACATCATCAAGGGTTCTGTTAACATCTCTATATTGTAAATAATTCATGAGAGCAACCTTCTGATGAAAAAATACAAGAGCTGGCTACTCGTAGAAAAAGCACATTTGAATATGTCAGACATGAAAATGGTAAAGGGGACTGAAAAAATATAGCAAAGCATTGGAATCATGTTAAAATGTTAAACTATATATACATATAAATATACTTACATAATTTTTAATAATGGTTATGGTTTTTCCTGTGGTCATGTATGGATGTGAGAGTTGGACTGTGAAGAAGGCTCAGCGCCAAAGAATTGATGCTTTTGAACTGTGGTGTTGGAGAAGACTCTTGAGGGTCCCTTGGACTGCAAGGAGATCCAATCAGTCCATTCTGAAGGAGATCAGCCCTGGGATTTCTTTGGAAGGAATGATACTAAAGCTGAAACTCCAGTACTTTGGCCATCTCATGCAAAAAGTTGACTCATTGGAAAAGACTCTGATGCTGGGAGAGATTGGGGGCAGGAGGAGAAGGGGACGACAGAGGATGAGATGGCTGGATAGCATCGCTGACTCAATGGACGTGAGTCTCAGTGAACTCCTGGAGTTGGTGATGGACAGGGAGGCCTGGCATGCTGCGATTCATGGGGTCGCGATGAGTCGGACACGACTGAGCCACTGATCTGATCTGATCTGATCTGATGCTATGCAATTAAATGAGGTGCTTTCCATGAAACATGAATTTCTCTAACTTCATTATCTGTATCAATTAAATTAATTTTCATAAAAAAGTAAGTGGTTTTTATTGTGAGACTATAAGCATTTTCCATATGAGAAATCTGAAATTTAGAAAAAAATACCTCTCTTTAAGTCCCACATACAATATCATGGACAGAAGGGTATACTATCACCACCAAGACAGATAGCTGAAATTACTTATAATGATATGCCTTACTATTTAGTCTTTTTAAAGTTTGCCATAAATTCAGATTCTTTTAAAATATACCAAAAAATAAACAGAAAGTGACATATCAGTGCTACCAACTGGTGACTGTAACATCATCACCTTATGTAAAAAACAATGAGACAACGTGTATCTTTGAGAAAAAATTTCAGTAATGCTAAAGTCTAGGGAAAATTCTAGGGCTTTGATTCTTGACACTATTAATAACAATTTGATACTGATATTTCTATGCTAGGTTAGAATGTATCTATAATATTGAAAATTTATGGCCTCTTTTTCTAGGCTTGGCATATGATTGATTTTTTAACTTCCTTGCAGTTTCAAAGAAAAATACACCTTATTTACTATGTACCTATTCAAGAGTCCCTGGTGGCTCAGAAGGGTAGAGCATCCCAGGTTCTACTCCTGGGTCAGGAAGATCCCCTGGAGAAGGAAATGGCAATCCACTCAGGTACTCTTGCCTGGAAAATCCCATGGATGGAGAAGCCTGGTAGGCTGCAGTCCATGGGGTTGCAAAGAGTTGGACATGACTGAGTGACTTTACTTTCACTTTATTCAAAAGTGTTGACTTATATTTTGGCTGACTTTTTTTTTTTTTAGGTTTTAAATAAATTCCTTTGAAAATGATATGATTTGCAGGCTTACTAGTAGAAAAATGTTACACTACATGGAGAGTGTGAACTAAAATTTCACTTTCAGGAAGATAGAGCAGTAGGAATATATGTTTTTCTCATCATTTAGCCAAAAGGATATTTAAAATGCATTCTAAAATAAATTTAAATACAATAGTTTGTAACTGTTTTAAAGTATTCAGTCTCTGGTGTCAACATTTGTCTCCAGCTCTTATGAGCCCTCCTATTTATTACAAGTTATTAAACTTTTCTAAGTCTCAATATCTTCATTTATAAAAAAGAAGATATTTTCTAAATCAGAGAATTATTGTACAAGTTAAATAAGATGATGAATGCAAAAGCCTAAGTATAATCTATATTGTCAGCTCTAAACAGATAATTGTTGTTGTTGCTATTTATTCACTAAATCACATCAGACCCTTTTGCAACCCCATGGATTACAGCCTACCAAGCACCTCTGTCCATGGGATTTTCCAGGCAAGGATGCTAGATTGGGTTGCCATTTTCTTCTCCAGGGGATTTTTCCAACCCAGGGATCAAACCCCTATCTCCTGCATTGGCAGGTGGATTCTTTACCACTGAGCCACCTGGGAAACTCCAATAAATGATTTTTTCACCAATTTATAAAACAATATTCCCAGCACAATTTTGCTTTAAAATATTCATTTTGTAACAACAATGTAAGTTAATATTTACATTGGTCTTTATCCTTCCCCTGCTTTATCTCTTCCGAATATTAGTAAAGATGTTAGTTAGGCTCCTTAGAGGTCATGAGGATGAGCTTGCAATAAATCTTGTTAGTTTTCGCCAGCAATGTGACCTCCTAGAGCACAGAAAAACCCATTGATGCAGGCTTTATCCGTAAGTTGTAAATACATGGATGATTTTGAATGATCTTTTATGACATTTTATATGATGAAAACAAATATAGGATGATTTATTGGAATAAATGTTATTATCACACTCTAGTTCCAAGTACTTGAAACTGTAAAACAGATTACTGACTGTGGCATTACTGAGAACTCCCTTCAGTTTGAAATCATAGTATACCAAGCTGGAAGCAAAGTAAATTTGGGATCATGAGCATAAGAATTTAAACTGCCTCATGAAGGTGTTACAATACCACTGAATACACTTCTTGAACCTGAACAGGACAATGGCAGCACCACAAAATCTGCTAAAGAACAAGAAATGAAGCGGACTGACTTGACCTTGTATATAGTACCTCTGTGAGAATGTTCCCTCCATAGGAAACCAATAACTTGTTCCTCAACATGGATAGATTTTTTTTTTTAATAAACAAAAACAAAATGTTTTCCTTCAGTCTCCTAATTTGAATCTTTTAGTGATAGACTAACACTAAAATATGTCTGTTTACTTATTTTTTTTTTCTGCTCGTTTACTTATTTTGTGGTAGCAAAATGCAATATGAAAATACTCATCAGAATGAGAAACTGATTCACTTTCTTAGGAATGAAGATTATCTGAGTCTCTTTGAACTTAGAGTCCTTCATTGATTAGTTTGTGTTCTAACGTGATCTATTAAACATTTGCCTTTAACTCTGGGAAAAACAAACAAACAAACAAAAAATAAAACAAAAAACACTGGGAGGTACTATGATCAGATTACTGGGTAATTCCTTCATTAAGACAAGGAAATGCCTTGATTGAGGTTCTAGGTACTTTGACTCCTGGAAGCAATCAAGGTGAATAATGAAGTGAGGAGATTTAGAAAGCCAGAAGTGAGTAACAATTTTGAGTGCCGGAGGGTGTATATCTTGCTTTGACACTAAGGTTGCTCCTTGAACCATGCTGCTGCTGCTGCTAAGTTGCTTCAGTCGTGTCCGACTCTGTGCGACCCCATAGACGGCAGCCCACCAGGCTCCCCCGTCCCTGGGATTCTCCAGACAAGAACACTGGAGTGGGTTGCCATTTCCTTCTCCAGTGCATGAAAGTGAAGTCACATCTGACTCTTAGCAACCGCATGGACTGCAGCCCACCAGGCTGCTCCGTCCCATGGGATTTTCCAGTCAAGAGTACTGGAGTGGGGTGCCATTGCCTTCTCTGGCCTTGTATCATAGGAGGGGAGAAATGAGGAAGTAATTAACCATCCCTACGGGAACCACTGGTGCCTAATCTCGGTGCATTATTCAGTATCCACATCCTACAGCTCCCTCTAAAAGTCAGTATGTGCTGTTATCACTCCTTAAAATATAAATACATTGACCCAGACATCCCTAGAAATAACAAAACACATTGCAAGGTCATCTGTTTTATTTTTGTATTTCTACAAATTTCCAGCAGTGGTCAGCCAACTTCTGCACATTTTAACACAATGGAATGTGAGTGATTAGAGTCTTTCATTTATGTGATGTTAAAAACTGTGTCAGGCAAAGGCTATTACAAGGAATCAACGCTTGGATCTGACAACTGTGTAGGAAAAGCAGTGGGGTAAATAACCTATCCCCAAGGAAAAAGAAAAGACAGGCATAGCAGTTCTATAACATATCTGCTGCACCCAATGACCTGCTTGATCCAAAGACAAGGATTTATGATTAAGGTTCACTTATGATTTGACTGATAGAATCTGAATTGTACATTTGCCATTGTTCTATTATTGGAAGGCTGTAATTGTACTTAGGATATGGGTATTCTGGAAGAATATGCTATTTTTAGATTACATATTTCCCTTCTCAGCCCCCGGTGTTTGTTTGTTTGTTGTTCTCTTTTATTTGTTGTGATGTTTCATAAACTGATATATCTGAAGAACTGTAAAGCCACTATTAAAATGCCGCTATTAAGTGTTATATTTACTTGTCTCTTTTAAATCCAGATTAGTCTCATAATATTCTTATCAATTTGGAAAAAGTTATAAAATTTCTCCTATCATGCTGTTATGGTTGTAATCAGCAGTAGATTCTCTAAAGTCTTTATCAAAAGAGTTAAGAAATTGGAAAACTGTGAATGAAGCCATTTTGCCAAATATAAAAGAGCACTGAAAGTCAATTCACACTCTTACTTCCACTTCTAAGTTTTTAGATGTTTGACCTTTGAAAATTTTGCTTCTACCAGAGATGCCTCTGTAATTCTTACTTTAAGAAAATTTAGTTTTGTAATTTTCTATCTCTGTACTATATAGATTTTTAATTTCAATTAAAATCTAATATCTTTAAAAAAAATCAAAATTGCAGTCAACATTCAATTTCTGAGCAGCACCAATTTTAGAAAGTTGTGTAATAAAACTTATATGGTTTTTCTGTAGTTAATCCTTTGTTTCTGTTATTTTTGTCATCTGTAAGATGAATGACTATGAAATAATAGACACCAAGGATAAAGAAGGACCAGATAGGCATAAGCTTTGTACTCATAAAGTTAAGAATCTAGTAGAAGAAAGAGTCAAACAGTTCACTCATTTAGCAACTATTTATTTTATTCCTGGAATGTGTTGAGCACAATTTTAGATATTGGGGCTAAAATCCAAGATGAGACAAACTAAAATTATGACCTAGTGGAGAATCATTTTAGTGGAAGAGGCAGATAAATTACAGATGAAAGGGAGACACCAACTAAAAACTTTCAGTATGTAGAAGTATAATCAGTTCAGTTCAGTCCCTCAATTCTGTCCAACTCTTTGCAACCCCATGGACTGTCCCATGCCAGTTTCCCTGTCCAAAACCAACTCCTGAAGCTTGCTCAAACTCATGTCCATCGAGTCAGTGATGCCATCCAACCATCTCATTTTCTGTCTTCCCCTTCTCCTTCTGCTTTCAATCTTTCCCAGCATCAGGGTCTTTTCAAATGAGCCAGTTCTTTGCATCAGGTGACCAAAGTATTGGAGTTTCAGCTCCAGCATTAGTCCTTCCAGTAAACAGTCAAGACTGATTTCCTTTAGGATTGACTTGTTTGATCTCCTTGCAGTCCAAAGACTCTCAAGAGTCTTCTCCAACACCACAGTTCAAAAGTATCAATTCTTAGGTGCTCAGCTTTCTTTATGGTCAAACACACATCCATACATGACTACTGGAAAAACCATAGGTTTGACTATATGGACATTTGTCAGCAAAGTATTGTCTCTTCTTTTTAATATGCTGTTTAAGTTTTTCATAGCTTTTCTTTCAAGGAACAAGCATCTTTTAATTTCATGGGTGCAGTCACCATCTGCAGTGATTTTGGAGCCCACCAAAAATAACGTCTTCAGTTTCCATTGTTTCCCATCTTTGCCATGAAGTGATGGGACCAGATGCCATGATCTTAGTTTTCTGAATGTTGAGTTTTAAGCCAAATTTTTCACTCTCTTCTTTCACTTTCATCAAGAGGTTCTTTAGTTCTTCTTTGCTTTCTGCCATAAGGATTGTGTCATCCTTGAATCTGAGGTTATTGATATTACTCCTGGCAATCTTGACTCCAGCTTGTGCTTCATCCAGCCCAGCATTTCACATGATGTACAGGGATTAGGGGCAGGAGGACAAGGAGACGACAGAGGATGAGATGGCTGGATGGCATCACTGACTCGATGGACGTGAGTCTGAGTGAACTCCGGGAGTTGGTGACGGATAGGGAGGCCTGGCATGCTGCAATTCATGGGGTCACAAAGAGTATGACATGACTGAGGGGCTGGACTGAACTGAACTGAACTGTGCATGTAAGTTAAATAAGCAGGACAATATACACCCTTGGCATAATCTTTTCCCAACTTGGAAGCAGTCTGTTGCTCCATGTTCAGTTTTAATTGATGCTTCTTGACCTGCATACTGGAGAAGGAAATGGCAACGCACTCCAGTGTTCTTGCCTGGAGAATCCCAGGAACAGGGGAGCCTGGTGGGCTGCTGTCTATGGGGTCACACAGAGTTGGACATGACTGAAGCGACTTAGCAGCAGTAGCAGCAGACCTGCATACAGATTTCTCAGGAGACAGGTAAGGTGGTCTGGCATTCCCATCTATTTAAGAATTTCTGCAGTTCACTGTGATCCACAGAGTCAAAGACTTTGGTGTAGTCAATAAAGGAGAAGTAGATGTTTTTCTGGAATTCTCATGCTTTTTCAATGATCCTATTGATTTTGGCACTTTGATCTCTGGTTCCTCTGCTTTTTCTAAATCGAACTTGAACATCAAAAATTCCCAGTTCACGTACTGTTGAAGCCTGGCTTGGAGAATTTTGTGCATTGCATTACTTTGATAGAATGTGAAATGAGTGCAATTGTGCAGTAGTTTGAGCATTCTTTGGCCTTGTCTTTCTTTGGGATTGAAATGAAAACTTACCTTTTCCAGTCCTTGATCACTGCTGAGTTTTCCAAATTTGCTGGCATATTGAGTTCAGCACTTTCACAGCATCATCTTTTAGGATTTGAAATAGCTCAACTGAAATTCCATCACCTCACCAGCTTTGTTTGATGCTTCTTAAGCCCCACTTGACTGCGCATTCCAGAATGTCTGACTCTTGGTGAGTGACCACACCATCGTAGTTATCAGGGACATGATGATCTTTTTTGTATAGTTCTTCTATATATTCTTGCCACCTCTTCTTAATGTCTTCTGTTAAGTCCATACCATTTCTGTTAAGCTTCTGTTAGGTCCATATCATTTCTGTCCTTTATCGTTCCCAACTTTGCATGAAATGTTCCCTTGGTATCTCTAATTTTCTTGAAGAGATCTCTAGTGTTTCCCATTCTATTGTTTTCCTCTATTTCTTGTGTTGATCACTGAGAAAGACTTTCTTATCTTTCCTTGCTATTCTTTGGAACTCTGCATTCAAATGGGTATATCTTTCCTTTTCTCCTTTGCTTTTAGCTTCTCTTCTTTTCAAAGCTATTTGTAAGGTCTCCTCAGACAACCATTTTGCCTTTTTTGCATTTCTTTTTCTTGGAGATGATATTGATCACTGCCTCCTGTACAATGTCAGAAATCTCCATCCATAGTTCTTCAGGCACTCTATCAGATCTAATCCCTTCAATCTATTTGTCATCTCTACTGTATAATTCCTTGGTGGCTCAGACGGTAGTCTGTCTGCAGTGTGGGAGAGCCAGGTTCGATCCCTGGGTAGGGAAGATCCCTTGGAGAAGGAAATGGCAATCCACTCCAGTACTATTGCCTGGAAAATCCCATGGACAGAGGAGTGTGGTAGGCTACAGTCCATGGGGTCGCAAATAGTCGGACATGACTGAGCGACTTCACTCAGTCACTCACTCACTGTATAATTGTAAGGGATTTGATTTAGATCATACCTGAATGGTCTAGCGGTTTTCCTTACTTTCTTCAATTTAAGTCTGAATTTGGCAATAAGGAGTATGTATAATAGCAATGCATATTTTGAAATAAAGCAGATTAAAGGAATAGCAGTAATAGAGAAGAGAAGAGATCTTAACTGAGTGGTCAAAAATGATCTCTGAGGAAGTCAGTTTTGAACAGTTTTCTGAATGATAGCAGATAAGAAACCACACAGATATTTCAGGAATTGATGATTATTCCAGGATTAAAAAAAACTGTAAAATCTCTGAAGTCACTGTACAGGCTGAAAGTTTCTATAAGAAGGAAAGTTCTAATTAAGAACAAACAGAAATACCAGGGGTTTGAGAGAAAAGGGAAGGACTCCCTGTGGATTTGATACTTAATAAAAACAATAAAGGATAAATAGGACTTAGTTTATAGTCACTGCAGTCAAGAATCTCACATTTCACAAGACAAACTCATGAATGAATACACATGCAACAAACCTTCACAAAAAACTACAATATAACATGATTGTGATGATAATGATATACATAGGGAATGACAGAACATAAACAAAATGCCATCAATTTAGATTACTTTGGAGGGTTAGTAAGAAGAGTGAGAAAAAGTATTAGTCAAATATGTCTTAAATGAAGTAATTTTTGTTTGCTGATTTCAAGAGCAAATAGCCTCACTATTTAAGGAAAAGGATGCTATTCAGCTATAGAAGGTATAAAGCCATAGCAGTGGGAAAAATACTTGATGTTTATTTGTTACTGCTTCCAGGAATGGTGATTTAAATTCAGGTTAGTTCAGTTCAGTCACTCAGTCTTGTCCAACTCTGCAACCCCATGGACTGCAGCATGTCAGGCTTCCCTGTCCATAATCAACTCCCGGAGCTCTCTCAAACTCATGCCTATCGAGTTGGTGATGCCATCCAACCATCTCATCCTCTGCTGTACCCTTCTCCTCCTGCCTTCAATCTTTCCCAGATCAGGGTCTTTTCCAGTGAGTCAGTTCTTCATATCGGGTGCCCAAAGTATTGAAGCTTCAGCTTCAACATCAGTCCTTCCAATGAATATTCAGGATTGATGTCTTTTAGAATGGACTGGTTGGATCTCCTTGCAGTCCAAGGGACTCTCAAGAGTCTTCTCCAACACCACAGTTCAAAAACATCATTTATTGGCACTATGCTTTCTTTTTGGTCCAACTCTTACATGTATACATGACTACTGGAAAAAACCATAGTTTTGACTATATGTACCTATGTCGGCAAAGTAATGTCTCTGTTTTTTAATATTTTGTCTAGGCTTTTCATAGCTTTTTCTTCCAAGGGACAAGTGTCTTTTAATTTCATGGCTGAAGTCAACATCCACAGTGATTTGGGAGCCCACGAAAATAAAGTTTGTCACTGTTTCCATTGTATCCCCATCTATTTGCCATGAAGTGATGGGTCAGGATGCAGTGATCTTAGGTTTTGAATGTTGAGTTTTAAGCCAGTGTTTTCAGCCACCTCTTTCACCTTTATTATGAGGCTCTTTAGTTCCTCTTCACTTTCTGCAATGAGGGTGGTATCTTCTGCATATCTGAGGTTATTGATACTCCTCCCGGCAGTCTTGATTCCACTTTGTGGTTCATCCAGCCCAGAATTTCGCATGACGTACTCTGCATATAAGTTAAGTAAACAGGGTGACACTGTACAGCCTTGACAAACTCCTTTCCCATTGTTTCCCAATGGAAACAGTCCACAGTTCCATGTCCAGTTCTCACTGTTGCATCTTGGCCTGAATACAGGTTTCTCAGATTACAGAATGTAATGAGAACCTAGAAGTATATGCCCTAAAGGCTTTTTTTTTTTTTTTTTTTTTTTTGCTATAAGAACATTTGAAACAGCTAAAACACACAGCTAAAACAGACTTTATTGATAGAAGAAAATTCAGAACCCAGCAACAAGCAAATCAGCAGACTTTGACACAATCCAGATTTAAGTTGTGATTCCCAAAGCAGAAAGAGAAGCAGAAGTTTAGGTACAGCCAGCCTAGCTTGTTTTCTAAGTAGGCTAGGCAAGTCAAGCACTGAATCTGGTATACAATTGTCATGTAGGAAGATTCCTTTAAAATGAAATTCTAAAACATTAACATATAAATATAATTAAGCAACTAAAAGAAAATAGGCCTTTTCTTGTAGCTCAGTTGGCAAAGAATCTGCCTGCAATGCAGGAGACCCAGCTTGTTCCCTGGGTCGGGAAGATCCTGTGAAGGAAATGGCAACCCCCTCCAGTATTCTTGCCTGAAGAATTCTATGGACGATGCATCCTGGCAGGCTACAGTCAATGGGGTTGCAAGAGTCAAACACGACTTAGTGACTAAGCCACCACCAAATGAAAATATATGTAAGTCTTTGGACTTACAAAATAATAGAATGTGTAGTGGAAAGGGTACAATGGTGAAATCATAAAGCCTAGATTTTTATGATTTTTCTTTACTACCCATGTAATCATAAACCAGTTATCTAAATATTATTAGCCTCAGTTTTCTCACCCATGGAATAGTGATGATGATACTTATGCAGAGCTGTTGTGTTAATTTAATGAACCATGTAATATGACAGATTTATATCTGGGGCTAAAATGGTAGCTATTTTATATATATATATATATATATAACTAATAATTCTAGAAAAAGTAATTACATTGTTCAGAATAATATTAATTTCTATTTCAGGGTCCTGTGTTGATTATTCATAGGCATATATTTACTAAAATATATTTTCATTCTAATTTACCTGTTCTAAGAATGTTCAATCCATAATCCAATATGTCACATTATGAATAATAATGGATATAATTAATACCCTAACTGATTTTTCTTGTATTTATCTATAGGGCACTATCTTTCACTGTTGAACATAAAGAAGCTTAAACAAGTCTGTTACAAATTTGTATGACATTTTCTTATGAAATTAGACTATAGAACTGTATAAAAAGTTCATAGAGTTAATACATTTATCTTAAAAAGTACAGATGGTCAATTTAGCATTTTAAAAGAAGACAAATTTAGATCTTAAAACCAAGGTCTTTCCATATTTTTTATAGTCTGTCCTTCATGCTTGGTAAGTATGGCTTCAGGCTAAACTAAGTAATATTTTAGTCACAATATACATAGCTAAAATGGATTTTATATTCTACTGTTTCACAGTTAGTTACAGGTTTTAATTTTTTGCTTCCCTTTTGAAAAAAAAAGACATTAATTCTAGAAAAAAGTGTATTTCCAGCTTTACTGAGAAATAATTGGCATATAAAATTGTGTAAGTTTAAGGTGTACACTGTGATGATGTGATATAAGTATGTTTTGAAATAACATATAGTGATATTAGTTAATGTATCTATGACCTAACAACTGTCAATCATACTGTCACATTGTTGACTATGGCCACCATGCTGTATATTAGATCCCAGAACTTATTCATATTATAACTGTTTCTTTGTCCTGTTTGACCATCTGTACCCACTCCATCCCTAATCCTGGTAACCAATCTACTCTCTGTTTCTTATTTCTTCTCTAGTTCTATTCATTTGTGATTCAATGACTTATTGTAGCAGCATGCTAAAACTCCTTTATCAAGATCTTTTCTGTATTTACAACACATTTTTCTTTTGTGTTTTTTTACCATGAAACTTATATAAAATATCTTATAGTTGTAACATCCTATTTTAAGTTGATAATGATGTAACTTTCTTAATACACATAAACTTTATACTTCTTCCCCCATAACATTAAGTTACTGATGCTACAATTTAAATTTTTTTATATTGTAATCCAATAATAAAGGATTGTAGTTATAGTTATCTTAATAGTTTTAACTTTTAAAGCAAAATTGTAAATTATTTACATAATTAAATATTAAAGAATACTTTTATAATATTAGAGAGTATGATTTTGGCTCTAGATTACCATTATTTATCTCTTTTGTAGATTCACTTATTTTCACAGTGGCATCACCCTTTCATTTTAGCTTGTAGAGTTCCTTTTAGTTTCTCTTGTAAGACAAATTCAGTGTTGATGAATCTTAGTTACTTGTTTAAGAAACTATTTCTCATTTCTGAGAAATAGCTTTACTAGGTATGGTATTCTTTTTTGGCAATTGGTTTTTCAATATTTTTAATTTTTTATTCCATTTTCTCCTTGTCCTCAAAGTTTCTGCTGTGAAAGCCACTGATAGTCTTATGGGGATTCCCTTGTACACGAAGAATATTTTTTCTCTTGCTGCTTTCAAAATTCTTTATCTTTGACTTTTGAAAATTTAATTATAATGTATCTGGGCATAACCCTCTTTCAGTTTAACCTATTTCAGATCTATTGAGCCTCATTAGATACCCATTTCTTTTTATCATCCCCTTCTGGGATTTCCACAATGTGTATGTAATTTCTTCTGAAAATTCCTATGAATTCCCTAGACTTTCTTCATTCCTTTTGTTCTTTTCTTTTCTTTTACTTCTTTGACTGAAAAATCTCAAATAATTTGTCTTCAGGTTCACTGATTTTTCTGCTTTTTCAAGTCTACTGTTGTTCTTCATTGAATTCTTTAGTTTAGTTATTCTATTCTTCTCTAGAATTTCTTTTTTTAAATATAGTTTATTTATACTTAATAAACTTCTCTTATTCATCCATTGATTTCCTAATTTTGTTTAGTTGTTTGTATTCTCATATTTTTTGAGCTTCTTTAAAAGGATTATTCTATATTCTTCATCAGAGAGTTCATAGATCTCCTTTTCTTTAGGATCAGCTATTGCTGGACTGGAAGAAACACAAACTGGAATCAAGATTGCCGGGAGAAATATCAATAACCTCAGATATGCAGATGACACCACCCTTATGGCAGAAAGTGAAGTGAAGTGAAGTCGCTCAGTCATGTCCGACTCTTTGCGACCCCGTGGACTGTAGCCTACCAGGCTTCTCTGTCCATGGGATTTTCCAGGCAAGAGTACTGGAGTGGGTTGCCATTTCCTTCTCCAATGGCAGAAAGTGAAGAGGAACTCAAAAGCCTCTTGATGAAAGTGAAAGTGGAGAGTGAAAAAGTTGGCTTAAAGCTCAACATTCAGAAAACGAAGATCATGGCATCCGGTCCCATCACTTCCTGGGAAATAGATGGGGAAACAGTGGAAACAGTGTCAGACTTTATTTTTTGGGGCTCCAAAATCACGACAGATGATGACTGCAGCCATTAAATTAAAAGACACTTACTCCTTGGAAGGAAAGTTATGACAAACCTAGATAGCATATTCAAAAGCAGAGACATTACTTTGCCAACAAAGGTTCATCTAGTCAAGGCTATGGTTTTTCCTGTGGTCATGTATGGATGAGAGAGTTGGACTGTGAAGAAGGCTGAACACTGAAGAATTGATGCTTTTGAACTGTGGTGTTGGAGAAGACTCTTGAGAGTCCCTTGGACTACAGGGAGATCCAACCAGTCCATTCTGAAGGAGCTCAGCCCTGGTATTTCTTTGGAAGGAATGATGCTAAAGCTGAAACTCCAGTACTTTGGCCACCTCATGTGAAGAGTTGACTCATTGGAAGGCACTCTGATGCTGGGAGGGATTGGGGGCAGGAGGAGAAGGGAACGACAGAGGATGAGATGGCTGGATGGCATCACAGACTCGATGGACGTGAGTCTGAGTGAACTCCGGGAGTTGGTGATGGACAGGGAGGCCTGGCGTGCTGCGATTCATTGAGTCACAAAGAGTCGGATATGACTGAGTGACTGATCTGATCTGATTGACATTTTGTTTCCTTTGACAATGACACATTTACCTGATTTTTCATGATCATTGTATCCTTTTCTTGGCATTTGGGTATTTGAGTATGTGGTCTCCTCTTTCTAATTTTACAGATCTGTTTTAACAGGGAAGAGTCTTCACCAGTCAGATTATTTGTAAATATTGGATTGATCAGCATATAGCAGTCATGGGCAAGTGCAGCTTTATATTAGGTTCTCTAGTTGGGCAGGGCCGCTGCCTATGTTCTGAAGTTGTCTTGATTGGGCTATGTGATTAAGCAGGGCCAATGGATGAACTCCCTGGTCAGGGAGGGCTTCTGACTATGCTCTGAAGTCAAGTGGGGGTAATTAGCTGGCCTCTAATATCACCTCTGACTGGGTCAGATCTCAAGCTGTGTTCTCCTGAAGGGTGGTGCCACTGGCTAGATTCCATGATAAAAAGGGGTATGGGACACACTCTGTTATTACAATCAGTTGGGTGAAGCCTCATGTTGTACTCCTTTAGTGATGCAGCTGGCTGAATTCAGCATTCAGGTGAGACCATAAGCTATGATTTATATTCAGATATGTTTTCAGGCTGTACTTTGCAACCAGTTGGGCCTGCAGGCTATAACTCAATGTTGGAAGGAACTGCAAGCTCTATGATCAGAAAATCTATTGGCTCTCCTCTGCTATTGGATGAGGTTACTGATTGGGCTCAACTGTGAGGTAGGGCCTCAATCTATACTTCACAGTTGGATGGGAATGGAGACAGTGCTCAGCATT
Source organism: Bubalus kerabau (assembly GCF_029407905.1). Classification (NCBI taxonomy): domain Eukaryota; kingdom Metazoa; phylum Chordata; class Mammalia; order Artiodactyla; family Bovidae; genus Bubalus; species Bubalus kerabau. Next base: position 55,964,910 of record NC_073630.1, on the reverse strand, counting down.
TAGGTAGGGACAACTGTCCAGGCTCTCTGGTTGTATTGGGCCACAGGCTATGCTCTGCAATTGGAAAAGATCAATGCTTGAGTTCCCTGCCTGGACAAGGCTGCAGGGTGTGTTCAGCTATCAGGTAAGGCTGTAGCCTGCCAGGTACCTCTGTCCATGGGGATTCTCTAGGCAATAATACTGGAATGAGTTACCATGCCCTCCTCCAGGGAATCTTCCCAACCCAGGGGTGGAATCCAGGTCTTCTGCATTGTAGGCAGACTCAACCCTCTGAGCCACCAGGGAAGCCATGAAAGAGCCAGGCAGTAAAATTGGAACTGTTTCTCTTAACTTTTTAATGTGGTCCTTTTATGTTCTCTACTAAGGCATTTCTTTAGCCTTATTCCTGCATTCCAGAACTTCCATAATGGTATTTTGTCTGTTGGTTTTTGTTAGTTGGTCTACTTGTGAGGGGCTTCCCAAGTAGCACTAGTAAAAAAGAATCAGCCTGCTAATCCATGAAACACAAGAGACACTGGTTCAATCCCAGGGTCAGGAAGATGCCCTGGAGGAGGAGATGGCAACCTACTCTAATATTCTTGCCTGGAAAATCCCTTGGACAGAGGAGCCTTGGCGGACTACAGTCCATGGGGTTGCAAAGAGTCAGAAGACTGAGCAGACACACACTACTTGTGAGAGGAACTGAAGTCAGGAACAACCTATGTTGACATCTCAGTGACCACACTACCTCTATAAATCCTTATGAAACTTTGCTTTAGCCAATGTTTAACTATGTCATATTGCATTTCTGCTAATTGGCAGGCCAGTTTTACCAGTTTTAATTTTTAATATTTTATTTCTCTTTAACATAATTATTATCTACTTTCTTTTCAGCTTTATAAATTCTGCTACATTTGTAGTTTCAAGTACAGAAATAAATTTTAAAATCTAGATCATATGCTCCATGATGGCAGGGATTTGTCTTGTTCATCACACACACAAGAAAACTGGCATTAAGTAGATCTTTGTTGATTGAATGAATGAATGATGTGTTCTGACACCAGCAGAGCTTACAGAAGCAGAGATGAAGCAGAAAACATAATGACTGTCAAATGGGTGAACTTGAAGATGAAAAGACACTTTTAGCTTAGTTACTTTGATATGTACTCTGGATAACACTCCAATTTTGCATGAATTTTTGGAATGAAAACAGCTCTACTCCTAAATAATAAATTTATTAATTGCACTCCTTATGAGTCCTGACAGCAGTCAGCTTTGTGGGTTTCTGATTCCATTCCAAGGGCTTGAATGTCCCTGTGATTTATGTAATAGGCAGCAGTGTCATGAGGAAAAGACTTGTAGGATAAAACTTAAAGACAGGAGCACAGATGGCTGCCTGTGGAGTGTGGAGTGTGTGTTAATGAAAATGCATTGAACAGTGAGGGAAGGGCAGCAAACAATCAAAGGAAAGGTACCTTGAGTTTGGTGTTTTGTTTTTAAAGATAGATACCAATTTTTTTTTTTTCCTTGTGGAAATTTTCTAATTTATTTTACTCTAACAACAACAACCACTTGGGGCATTATGAACACAATATAGACATTAAAGAACAAAAACAAACAAAAAATTGAAAATGCTTAGGGTTCATCATACATTTCAATCATGTTTCTCTATGATTAACTACTCATTATGTAGCCTGGTTTCTAAAAGGTATGTTCTAAGATCAGACTGTTAAACCAACACAACAAAAGGACCTTATATAATTTTGTATATCACCATTTAGGTTTTCTACACATTTACTGTCTCTCCTGAAAATTCATAATTCATAAATGCTCGCCCATTGAATCACCATATTTTTAGTATAATCATACTCTCTGGATAATTATAGGCATACCTCAAACATTTTTGTGGGTATAATTCCAGATCACTGCAGTAAAGCAAATATCGCAATAAAGCAAGTCACACTAATTTGGGTGTTCCCCAGTGCATGTAAAATTTATGTTTACACTATACTGTAGTCTTATAAGTGTACAATGGTGTTATGTCTAAAAAAACAAAGTATGTACCTTAATAAAAAAAAGACTCTATTGCTAAAAAAAATGCTAACCATCATCTGACAAAACAGGGTTGCTAAAAAACTTCAATCTGTAAAAAAGTGCAGTATCTACAAACTGAAACAAAATGAAGCACAGTAAAATTAGTTATGTCTGTATTTTGTTTACCACTTGATTTTGGTCCTACTTAACTGTTCAATTCCTTCTTTCTTGTTTAACCTTTGTTTCCCACAAATATCAATTCATCACATGTTAGGTAAAGTAAAACAAAGAGGAATGATTACTATAAAGATAATTCATAGGTGATTTGGTAAGTTTTTTTTTGTGAGACATTATTATTGACCAGGCAAGGTATTTCCATAAAATCATTCTAAAACCTTCATATACTACTGCAAAATTGTGGAGCTTTAGTCAAAAATTCATAAAGTCTTCATTTTTAAAAAGAAAAAAGCAAAACATTATATTTATGATATATTATTTTTAAAATAAAGAGAGGCATAACTACTGAAAAATTAGCATTTATGTGTAAGCCCAGGGAGGAATGATGCTTCATAATAAAGAAATTACTCACAGTAGCACACACATCGTGTCCAGAAGAACTCTGAGCCACGCTCTTGGCAACTGGTGAGGTTTCATAATGTGGTTTGGAAAAAAGTGGTATGTCTTTGGATGGACCCTTTTCTTCGTCTAGTTTCTTGGAACTGTTCTCAGCAATCACCCTGAATGCCAGCTTTCAAACTCCCATGCTTTTCTTCGGTGATTTGCCAGGACTGAGATAAGAAGATAAGCACTGAAGATGAATTTGGGATGATTCAGAAGTTCAAAAATCATTTCTCAGGCATGTTTCTTTTGAATATAATCTATTACAGAGTATGGATTACATACACCCACCTCCCCACAGCTTGTTTTGATGCATTTAAGAAAAAAAGAATGCCATGACTTTATGTTAATAGATACTTTTTTTCATATGTCTTCTTTGCACTTTGTTTTTTCTAACCTAGAAGTCAGTCCTTCATGTTCCATCCAAAGTCTACTCATTTTACGTAGTAACTGATCTGTCTACCCAGTTTAATCCTTATTTCATTTATTGCTCTGAGAGTATAAATGGATGGAAAAGAATATTTCAAAACATGGTGTTTTGTTCTCTCTGCACTACAGAATCTGTGTAGGCACTCTTTGATTAGAGATCTAAGCAGGAGGTCCAAATTGATAAAAAAAAAAATATATATATATATATTTGCTCTAAGCTCTTTCTTGAATAATTTGTAGGGACCATAAAAGTAAAGCCATATAGAGGTTTTGGGTTTTTTTTTTTTTAATTTTTAACTTAATGTTTAATTTGCTATTGGATTATACTCCTCCTTTAACTTTGTCTGGTGCTGTGGACATAAATACAAAAGAAAAATGCTTCTTACAACAATTCAAGATGCTGTCCTCTAGAAATTTCACTGCTTAATAGTTTCAGTCCATAGCACAGGTGAGTCTTGGACTCATGTTTTTCTAGACTTTGTTAATTGTTAAGGCAGTCACTTCAAATAAACCCACCCCTATGTGCTATTTGAATTCCCATACTTACCCATCTCATACATCTAATTTTTCTGTGTCCACAGCTTATATTCCATAAGCTCTGTATTTCACACATCAGCAAACCTGACTTTAGGAACACATTTTTAAAGTAACTCTGTGTGTGTGTGTTCTCAGTTGTGCCTGAACCTTTGCGACCCCATAGACTGTAGCCCACCAGGCTCCTCGGTCCATGGGATTTTTCAAGCAAGAATACTGGAGTGGATTGCCTTTTCCTCTTCCAGGGGCGTCTTCCTGACCCAGCAATCAAACCTGTGTCTCCTGCATCTCTTGCATTGGCTGGCAGATTCTTGATAGCTGAGCCACCTGGGAAACCCTTTAAAGTATCTGGTGGTGGTGGTTTAGTTGCTAAGTGGTGTTCAACTCTTGTGACGCCATGCCAGGCTCTTCTGTCCATGGGATTATCCAGGTAAGAATACTGGAGTGGGTTGCCATTTCCAACTCCAGGGGATCATCTCGACCCCAAGGATCGAACCCAGGTCTCTTGCATTGCAGGCAGATACTTTACCAACTGAGCTATGAGGTATCTGTGTAGCCCCAAGAGCTTAATGTCTAGAAACACAGTAATTTCCACAGCTCCTGCTGCCATATTGCAGTATCTCTGCTTCCCTGTGCTTATCTCCAAAACCACTTGACTATCAGTGATGAGTCAAATGCATTCTTCTTTAGATAATTTTTGTGGCAGATGCTTAGCCACAACATCCAGAAAGCTATTTTTCCATTGACAGGATGTTAAGCAATAACTCTTCAAAATTGTTTTTAGCCATTTTAGCACTTGGATCTATTAACCAAGGTCTCTGTTGATTATATTTATCACATTACATCAGGGGTAAAGTGTCAGAAGATGGGCATGACACTCAGAGCCATAGACATTTGTTCAAGTGTTTCATGAATGTTGTCCTTTTCACAGAGTTTGACATGCTCCTAGATATACGACCTCCCTTTGTGGAGTCTCCTTGAGAAGTTCTACAGTAAGAACTATAACACTAATTTTTTTTTCAATGTAAACGAGTTGCCAGTCCAGGTTCGATGCACGATACTGGATGCTTGGGGCTGGTGCACTGGGACGACCCAGAGGGATGGAATGGGGAGGGAGGAGGGAGGAGGGTTCAGGATGGGGAACACATGTATACCTGTGGCAGATTCATTTTGATATTTGGCAAAACTAATACAATTATGTAAAATTTAAAAATAAAATAAAATTAAAAAAAAAAAGAATCAATATAGGAAAAAAAATATGTATTTTATATCTGCTGCTGCTGCTGCTAAGTCGCTTCAGCCATGTCTGACTCTGTGCGACCCCATAGGCAGCAGCCCACTACGCTCCTCTGTCCCTGGGATTCTCCAGGCAAGAATACTGGAGTGGGTTGCCATTTCCTTCTCCAATGCATGAAAGTGAAAAGTGAAAGCGAAGTTGCTCAGTCGTGCCCGACTCTTAGCGACCCCATGGACTGGAGCCTACCAGGCTCCTCCGTCCATAGGATTTTCCAGGCAAAAGTACTGGAGTGGGGTGCCATTGCCTTCTCTGATTTTATACCTAGTGTAGTTTAAAACACTACTGCTTTTTAACCCCTCTATTCAGTAAAATTTGGTAAAGAAAACATTGCATGGCTTCTATGCCAATTATTTGGTATTTAAGACCAACTAATATCTCTAATTATTGAATGTGATTTCCTCAAAATTCAAAAAGGCCTATCAAATATTGACTTTCTTAGTCAATTTTTCATGGGATCAAGGCAAGTATAATATTATTCACTGTAAGGAGTGATTCCATGGTGGTTGCAAGCCAAGAAATAGCCTGAATTCACGTTTGGTGTTGGGCCTTACACTTTGCAACAATTATTTTGCCTTTTGTATTAAAATTTTTAGGTAGTTTTATAATATTCTTATAAAAAAGAAACTAGTTAATTTCCATATCAATAATAACACACCTGTCTTTTGCCACAAACTACTCTTCTCTTATGGATTAAACTGTACTGGCATTGTAAAACCAATAGAGAAATACTTTTTTCAGATCTTAATAAGCTTCTGTCAGTCTCGATGAGCCATCTGGTTTTTGAACCTGCCAAATGAGGCCCTTTTAGAAAGAATTAGTTAATTATTAATTCAATTTTCTCTTTCCTAAAACCACTTTAAGTGTTCACGGAAATATGCTTTTTTGCCTTCAGAAGTACTGTATATTGATGGATCCTTAAATGGTATCTGATACTAACTCTGTCATCATCTAGTGTCCTAGAAAATGAAATTGTTTGGTGACATAATTACCATAAAACAGTATTATAAAGTCCATTTATGTTTTTTTAATCTACCTTATGCCAGTTTATTAAAAATGTATTTTGAGTTAATTTCACATAAATATATACATATATATGCATTATAGTTATGAAAATAGGTTGAAGTTTTATTTTGAAAATTTTGAAAAGCTATTGATACTAAAATGTTGATGTCCAGTTTCTAAAAAGTGGATTGAGGCACATTACTATACAATTTGTTCTGAAAGTCAGAAAAGTTGGTAAGGTTGATAAATTATGTTCATAGAAGTAGCTTACTTTAAAATATAGGGCGTTCAACATTTTCATAATTTAAATTGCAATTGAGGTTGAAGTAATACATATAATCATTTTAATTCATATTAATATGGGAACACAGGTTAATCAAAGTACTATCACACCTTTGTCTTTAAAAATTCTCAGTTATTTAGTGAGGTAGTTTATTAATATGTCAGTTTTGCAGGATGAGATTGAACTCAATGATTGGTTTTCTAATACATGCAAGCCATTTATTATCTATAGAACTTTAAGTTATTCTTAAATTATGTGATAGAATTTTCAGATACTCAATCACATCTTACAGAACCACTTTTACTCTGATTTCTGGAGCTGGACAATGGAAGGAGCAAAGATGGTTGATGAGGATGAAGATGGGATATTCTTCCCCACCCTCAAGGATAAAAGTACTGGAAGCTACTCAAAAGACTTCACAAGAGCAAATCAGCAGGGGCCAGAGGTTCTCAAACCTCTTTTTTGGTTGAATTAGTGATTTGGTGCTTAGCCAACTATCTTGTTTTTCTTGAATGCTGACCTACATGCCCAACACCACCAGATACTCTGGGGATTTAGAATAAACTAAAAAATTTAGCCCTCAATATTCCAGAAATTGAGTCTTTGTGATTATTTTGAAAGAATGATTCCAGAAAAAAGGTGAAAGAATGTTTATGATCTATGTGATACTTGTTAACAATGCTGTGGATATTCAACCCAGCCATCAGAATAATTAGTTTAAATAAAGTGAAATCGTGTTATTCCTCAAAACACTGGGATCACCAAGTCATTCAGTTTAAGAGCCAATGTCTTTTATGATATCAAGTGCCTGCATGATCTAAATTCCTTATTAGCTTTCTGATTTCCTTTATTACTTGTCCCTCATAACTCCCATTGAAAGCTACTGGCCTGTTTTCTTGAACATGAAAGATATTCTCAATCTTCATAAACTTTGCACCAGTATTGTCCCTTCCTAGAGCATGGTTCCTTTAGATATACACATGGCTTTCCATAACATGTCTAAATGCTTCACCTCATCCAAGCATTTGTATAAATGTCAAGTTCTCAATGAGACACACCCTGACTACTCAATATTAAATTGCCTATAACATCTGACACAGTAACTTCCACAGAATCATGTTCCTTCTTTCTTTGTTCTCTTCTTTTCCATCCTTCTCATAATAATTGTAGCTTGTGTCACTTTCTAATGTGCTATATAATTTACTTTGTAATTATATACATTGCTTACTCTCTGTCTCTTCCACTACAATGTAAGTTCCATAAATTTAGGAATCTTTTGTTTAATGAGGTCTTCTAGGCATCTGGAGCACAGTCTGACTTTTAAATGACACTTACAAATAAAAATTACATTTAATTTGATTTTTATTATTTTTGATAACATTTTACCAACTGGAAACAGATGCTTGAAAGTACATTGTTTCTGAAGTTAAAGATGTGTGTTAGCACAACAATAAATCAGAATATGTAATTCAACCCTGCCCATTAGTGACCTTGTTGTATATTTCTCTGGGAATGTTTCACTGAGTGCAACAGGCTTCCTGGTGGCTCAGACGGTAAAGCGCCTGTCTGCAATGCAGGAAACCCGGGTTCTATCCCTGGGTTAGGAAGATGCCCTGGAGAAGGAAATGGAAGCCCACTCCAGTATTCTTGCCTGAAAAATCCCATGAACGGCAGAGCCTGGTAGGCTACTGTCTATGAGGTCTCAAAGAGTCGGACATGACTGAGAGACTTCACTTCACTTGACTTCACTGAGTGCATTACTATCTGCCTAATTATTGCTCACAAAATACATGTCACATTCACTGAATAAATATGAGCTTTATACTTCTAACTACTACAATAAAACAAGCATATTGTAAAATGTCTGATCAGATTGAGCCAGTCTTTCCTCAAACTCCTATCCAGTACACTGACAGAGAATCAAAGCACTTGGTAATAGACAGATGGTTTAAGTTTCTTAGATCTTAGCAGCATTGCTAATTATGCTTACTCAAATCCTCACACATTTTTAGATAATATTACAACTCCATGAGCTTGACCTAAAGCATTGGAACCAACTCACAAAATTATAGATGGAATTTTGATAAGCTTATGAGAGTTTTCCTGAGGACATCTTATTAAAAAAAAAAAAAATCTCTGCTTATCATAAACCACAGAGAGTGGGAAAAGGATCTTCAATGACCAAGACTGCTCAAGGGTTTCCTGGCAAATCTTAATGGGGTATAGTCTTTGACTTTAAAAGGCAATCCATTAAAAAATCTTCAAAAATGCACACACATTAGCAGTGGACACATGGACCTTGAGTTTAGACCTAAAAAGAAAGCAAGGTAAGGGTTAGAATGAAAACTGATTGAATAATTAGAGGAACACCATTTGCATTTGGAAAATATTTATAGACAATATATACTATTTACCAAGTATTCTCAGTAGTGGATACACTGCAGTAACTAAAATAGATAAATTAGTTGATTTAATTGTATATTTTTTCTAAGAATCTTCAATTTCTAAAACTCTTGAGTTATGTTTTAATCAAGTCCTTTTAAGTAGCAAAATAAAATAACTTTATGTATACATGATATGACCAAATGCAGCATGAAATGAGGATTTCAAACTTTTCATTGTAGTACCCGATTTATAAAGTGCAAAACATAGAATACTTCTGTCATTGTATAATCTGTGCCGTGTAGGGTAATTTCCAATCTTTACAGCTATTATATATAAAATCTCTATACACACAAATATATTTCTGTATTATATTCATATATATGCAAAACTAATATGCACACTATACATTTTTTTCCCTCAAATAGTACCACACAAACTATAGGAAGTTTTATTTAAATAAAATGAAATTTTATTTCCCTCAATTTCATCAATATGAGAATTTTAAAAAACACATCTCTATTATGTCTATGCAGGCAAAATAATAGGCATGTGTCATAAAATATTTATTGGAAAGCACAAACACAATTTTTTGGGATGAAAATTTCAATATTTAAACATTGTTTTCATCAGCTATATAATTGTCATCAACATTAGATCACCTTAGGCATTTACTAGCCCTTCATTCCTCCTTCAGCTGATATTAATAATTTGACTTGAAAGAGTAACAAGGATGAAGGACAATCAATCACTAAGAGTGCTGAGGGCTCTTCATTGAATACCCCAGTTAGTAGTCATTGATCATAGGAAGGGGCAATTAAAAAAAATTTCATAAATATGGAAACTGAGTATTAGAGTGTCATGTAATAAGCTTTGTACACTTTCTTTCTAATTCCAGAACCCATTATGTAAATTATCCACGAGACTGCTACTTATTGTGTCCTGTACCCTGCTAAGCCTTTATTAAATACTCTTTATGAAAAACATCACTATAACCTTATTAGGGAGTCAAGACCATCTGCTTTTATAGGATATTAAGATGAACGAGGTTAACTACATCCTCTGAGGTCCATGGCAATTTGATTTGACTCCAAAATCTATGTTAGTAGCCATGAAACTACAAGCTTTCTCATAAACGTTAGTTGTCCAAATCTCTTACATTTGTATTCTTGTAATGCAAAGATGATGGTAGAGCAGGAAAATAATTTTCAGAGAAATGAATTCATTCACCATAAAACAGCCAAAATATAAGTATACATGTATATATTTATATCAGTTCAGTTCAGTTCAGTTGCTCAGTCGTGTCCAACTCTTTGTGACCCCATGAATCACAGCACTCCAGGCCTCCCTGTCCATCACAAACTCCCGGAGTTCACTCAGACTCACATCCATTGAGTCGGTGATACCATCCAGCCATCTCATCCTCTATCGTCTCCTTCTCCTCCTGCCCCCAATCCCTCCCAGCATTAGAGTCTTTTCCAGTGAGTCAACTCTTAGCATGAGATGGCCAAAGTACTAGAGTTTCAGCTTTAGCATCATTCCTTCCAAAGAAAATTCAGGGCTGATTTCCTTCAGAATGGACTGGTTGGATCTCCCTGCAGTCCAAGGGACTCTCAAGAGTCTTCTCCAACACCACAGTCCAAAAGCATCAATTCTTTGGTGCTCAGCTTTCTTCTCAGTCCAACTCTCACATCCATACATGACCACTGGAAACACCATAGCCTTGACTAAATGGATCTTTGTTGACAAAGTAATCTCTCTGCTTTTCAGTGTGCTATCTAGGTTGGTCATAACTTTCCTTCCAAGGAATAAGCGTCTTTTAATTTCATGGCTGTGGTCACCATCTGCAGTGATTTTGGAGCCCCCAAAAATAAAGTCTGCCACTGTTTCCACTGTTTCCCCATCTATTTCCCATGAAGTGATGGGACCAGATGCTATGATCTTAGTTTTCTGAATGTTGAGCTTTAAGCCAACTTTTTCACTCTCCTCTTTCACTTTCATCAAGAGGCTTTTGAGTTCCTCTTCACTTTCTGCCATAAGGGTGGTGTCATCTGCATATCTGAGGTTATTGATATTTCTTCCATCAGTTTTGATTCCAGCTTGTGCTTCTTCCAGCCCAGTGATTCTCATGATGTGCTCTGCATATAAGTTAGGGTGACAATATATTAATATATGTATGTATATATATTTTATGCCTAAGAATGTATTTATTTTGTTTTCCTAGAGAAAAACTGCCATATACATTTGAATGTTATGTATATCATACAATATTTTCCTTTGTACTTCAGAGAATTATTGCATATTTAGTCAAAATTGGATAAAATTAATAAAGCAGTTTTCATTCTAATAGATTTCTATAAGAAAGTTCACTGTAAATTTACAAGACTATTTTGTATTATACGGATTCCAGAATGCATGTTATATTTAGTTTATCTACTCAAAATAAAAGCTAAACATTGTTCCTCTGGCTCTTCTAATGAAAAAAAAAAAAAAAAAGCAAAAGCTGCTTTGCAGCCCCATGGACTGTAGCTCACCAGGCTCCTCTATCCATGGGATTTTCCAACCAAGAATACTGGAGAGGCTAGTCATTCCCTTCTCCAGGGAATCTTCCTGAACCAGGGATTGAACCCAGGTCTTCTGCATTGCAGATGGATTTTCTACTGCTTGAGACACCAGGCAGATAAGCCTCTGGCTCTTTTAAATCATAACTAAGTCTTCTGGTTTTGAAAGCAATGGAATGATGTATCATAGGCTACATTACAAATTACTGTACCAAATCCCATAGATACCTATTAATAAAAGATTTAAACATTTTCCAGTTTTTTTATACCTTTGAACAGAGTACACTATATTAAAGGAGTAAAATCCCAGAATGTTATCACATTATTTTTTTAACATAAATTTATTTATTTTAATCGGAGGTTAATTACTTTACAGTATTGTATTGGTTTTGCCATACATCAACATGAATCCGCCAGAGGTGTACACGTGTTCCCCATCCTGAACCCCCCTCACTCTTCCCTCCCCATACCATCTCTCTGGGTCATCTCAGTGCACCAGCCCCAAACATCCAGTATCGTGCATTGAACCTGAACTGGCAATTTGTTTCACATATGATATTATACATGTTTCAATGCCATTCTCCCAAATCATCCCACCCTCTCCCTCTCCCACAGAGTCCAAAAGACTGTTCTATACATCTGTGTTTCTTTTGCTGTCTCACATACAGGGTTATCGTTATCATCTTTCTAAATTCCATATATATGCATTAGTATACTGTATTGGTGTTTTTCTTTCTAGCTTACTTCACTCTGTATAATAGGCTCCAGTTTCACCCACCTCATTAGAACTGATTCAAATGTATTCTTTTTAATGGCTGTGTAAGAACTGAAAGATACACGTGTACCCCAATGTTCATCGCAGTACTGTTTATAATAGCCAGGACTTTGAAGCAACCTAGATGTCCATCAGCAAATCAATGGATAAGAAAACTGTGGTACATATACACAATGGAGTATTACACATTATTTTTTTGATGTGCTATTTCTTTTAAGAAATTGTTTCTTATTTTGACACACCTCCAAAATTTGGTTTCTTTGATTTTACTGACAAGGATCTTTCCTGTGATAAAACAGTAAAGGAGTACATGTACAGTAATCAGATCACTATCACATCATGTTTTAGAAATGGAACAATATATGACCATTTTAAATTGTATGAAACATTAAATCTTAAAAAGTTGAGGAAAAGTGTAGCAATAGATAATTGTATTCAAGTATTTGCTTACCCTCTGTTTATATTAACTTTAAATATAACAGTTTTTTTTAACACTATATGTAAAATAGACTCCCTCTTTCCTCTTTATGATGCTTTAGTTTTTCAAGGCACTTATAAGCCCATAAAATATTGTTCTGTCCATTTTTTAACCATTTGTACTTTTCTTTTCTGTACTTTATTTCCAAATGTCCACTCTATGAAAACAGGCACTTCTGTTCAAGACTGTATACTTGGTCTGTAGGATTTTGTGAGGCATGGAGAAGATAAATCAATTTCTGTTGTATAAAAAAGTGTTCAAATACCAAACAATAGTATGGAATAAATATTAATTTGTTGCTCATTTTTCCAAAAGATTTAGTAAAGTATCCTTTTATAGAAATATTGCAATATCCTGAGTTCTAATTATATGGGAAAAATAGTAATAGATACATTACTGTTTATCTAAAATGTTATTATAAAGAATTGAAATCAACACTAAATGAGATTTTTTGAATGAATATGTGATACTATGTGAAAACAATTTTTGAATGAGTCTTATTTATAAAATGCAGGTTTAAGAAATTTCAATAGGGAGAAACTGGTTGCATGAATGAGATTATTTGAAATATATATTTGTTTTTATTAGATAATATACATAAAAGAGAATCATATCATTTATCACAGCAATTTTCTACTGTACTGTAACAAATTTTCACAAGACAGACCTTCCTTCGTATATTAATAGGAAGCACTTATGAAAGCTTTCATCTGTTTTTGGCTCATATTCTGACTGCTATATGAAGTCTTCATAAGTATTGAATGGTCAGACAAACTTGACTTGATTCCTTGCTTTGCCTTGTATCAGCTAATTTGGGTATGTTACTTAAACTACCTAAATCATGGGCTGTCTATAAAATTATGCTTGTCTGTCTTTATGGGATTATAATAAGAATTAAAAAATAATACATGCACATCAATTAGTATACTGTCTTATGGATAAATAGGTATCTGGAAATACTTTTGTGGATAAATAAGCTTTTTTCTAAAATGTTTTTTGTGTTTATACATATAAATAAAAGTGTGTGTGCAATCACTACCTAGTTAATGCATGTTTTATCCATGTGTGATTATTTTTCTTAGAAATATTACATCCTCATGGTGATTATCTATATATAATTTATATATATATAATTTTTTGTCTAAAAGATGTTAATAACAATTTGTGTTCTTAACAAAATATTCTTATTTTGATACTTTTACTACAATACAGCTTAACCTATCTCTGGTTCTTCTTTATTCAAACATTGAATCCATTATCCATTTTTAAAGACATTTAGGATAAACGTGTTAGTTGTGCATGATTTATGTTGGATCAAGACAGAGTCTTTATCTACATAGTTTATTTTATTCGTTGTTAGATAATGATAACCATTTTCTGCTGGTAAAAGCACAACATTTTCCTTTTCTTTCTTAATGTAATTATCTTACATTCATTGGAGACAAGAAGCATAACTATTTGAGAGCTCCATTATTTTCTCTTGCTTTGTGACTAAAGCATATAATGCAATCCATACAAAGTAAAGGGATTTCAGCAGTGACTATTAAATATGCTTAACTGCAGATCAGTAAAAGAGTTAAAATGTGAAGAAATTGCATATTCGTATAAACAATAAAAGCATTAAATGACTATATTCCTATAAACATCTGATTAAATATCAAAAATTAAAATGTATATTACCATGCCAAGAACTACTATTTGGATTCTGCACACCAAATTATATAGCTATTATTGCAGTGATTGGATACGTATAAAATAGATATGATTAGCAGCCCTGTCACTCTTAAGTCATTATCCAAATTATGCCTTGATTGTACTTTTCAAGGGCCTTGAAAAGAAGCAGTCTTTACATCTGCTGAACAAGATGGTATTTTGTAACAGAACATCTACACTGTATTGCTTTTTATTTAATTAGTGAAAATATAATCAAAAGAAAGACCTTAAATATTTCAAGACAGCAATTGGATTTTATTATGTAGTGCTACCAGGTTTCATTACTGATTTTAATTATTATATCTCTACTAAAATGAAAGGTGAGCCATGGAATGTTTAATTTCCATAGATAAATGTTGTATTTGGATCCAGATGGTGTGAGAAACCATGACTTATGCATCTGCAACCTCTTTTATACATCCTGTGACAAAACTATGGCAATGACAAATAAAATAACTATTTAAAGTTAGTACTAAAACTCTGTCATGTACAAAACCATTTCCTAGAACAAATTATACATAACGGTAAGTAGTGTTGAAGGTATGGAGTGTTTTAAGTTCTAAAGGAGTTAGATGTGACCTGAAGATTCACTCTAGCTGGATAATAAGACTGTAAAGTATCTCAAATTAATAACAACAATGAAGCCAGAATCACCACACAGTAAAAGACATAAGATTTGAAGGCCCACTGCCTATAGGGCTATCTAAGTAAATTAAAACATAGATAAATAAAACATTTTATGTATAAATATACACAGAGAGATATGGCTTAAATACATCAGCATACTCTTCACAATCAGGTCTGTACTAGTGATTGTATTTGCTATATTCCCAGTGTTTCTGAAAAAAGCATTTTCATGGTAGATAAAAACAAACACTCCTCAAATCTTCTATAAAGAATGATTGAAAAATTGAATGTGTATTTGTGTGTGTGTGTCTTATTTTTAAATATATCTCACCAAGAGCCTTCAAATTAAATTACAAACCCATGTGTTAGTCATTCTTTCCACAATTCAAAAATTTTAAAGTTAACACTGGACTTTATTCTGAGATTTATAATTCCAGCCACTGAAAACTAGGGAAAATAGTGTCAGTTACTTCCACCCACAACCCATTAGCTACAATTTAGCAAAAAATAATAGGAAGACAGAGAAACACAATCTAGTTCTGCTGTTGGGGGAGGGGGGGGTGGAAACAAAGAAGAAGAAGAATGTGACCTGCAGGATGTAGTTAGAAGTCTCTGTAATAAACAGTTTAAAATTATCACTAACAAAAACTGCCTACAAAAATTGTTTTTCAACACATGAATTGAATACAGAAAATGAAAATGGAGTGTCCTAAATTATGGTCCTAAATAAATAAACAAACATCTTACATCCTATCTTGAAAATTAAATGTTCCACACAGAAAAATAATTCAATTGAGAGGTTCTTTACATGCTACGTGGGAAAAAAAGTATAATATACATCACCCTAAGCACTTAAATTTTTTTCTAAATTCTGACTGAAACACAATAAAATCATTTATGTAAATGATACATTACAATGTTAAATCATCTTTACATCATTGTTCCTGATTACCAAACAATGAACAAAATTGTCCTTCGCATACTTTTCAAAATATCTACCGAATATCCTATCACTTGATGAATTATTAATTGAATGACAACTTGATACTATTTTTGTGCAATATTTTGTTAAATTTTTCTACATTTGCTGTTCAGTAGCTCCGTTGTGTCTGACTCTTTTCTACTTCAGGCTTCCCTGTCCTTCACTATCTCCTGGAGCTTGCACAAATGCATGTCCATTGAGTTGGTGATGCCATCCAATCATCTCATCCTCTCTTGTCCCCTTCTCCTGACTTCAATCTTTCCCAGCATCAGGGTCTTTTCTAATGACTCAGCCCTTCAAATCAAGTGGCCAAGTATTGGAGTTTCAGCTTCAGCATCAGTCCTTCCAAGGAATATTCAGAATTGATTACCTCTAGGATTGACTGGTTTGATCTCCTTGCAGTCCAAGGGATTCACAAGAGTCTTCTCCAACACAACAGTTCAAAAGCATCAATTCTTTGGCGCTCAGCCTACTTTATGGTCCAACTCTCACATCCATACATGACTGCTGGAAAAACCATAGCTTTAACTATATGGACCTTTTTCTACATAATAAATGTCATTCCTATTTGTGACATAAGTTGTCTTCTGTATAGAACTGATTATTAAGATGCAGAAGAAAATACTCAATTCCATAAAAGATAATCCTAGAATCACAGATTAGAATATTACACTTTAAATCTAGAATATCATTACTTAATCTTACTAGTTTTTTCAAATTCATATGTTTTAAATTACATGTATAATCCAAAAGTCTTATTTCATCACTTAGAATGACTTGAAAAAACAATCAGAAAACAATCAAGTATTATTATTAAAAAATTACAGTCATATTTAAGAAGATAGACAAAATCCAATTAAATGTCTTGCAAAGATTCAGAACAATGATTTATACTATTTTTCATGAGGCTATTTACACCTAAAAATATTTAATGAAGTTAAGAAAATTTTACAGATCAGGAATATCATCACTTAAAAATAACCAAATCTTTGATATCAGTACAAGAAACAGCTTTCACACCTCATCAAAGAGATTGGAATCGCAAGCTAACAAAATTGCATTGTATCATAAAATATTTAAAATTCATTTCATTTGTCAGGATTTTCCCTTTAATAATTAATCAGAGACTCACCCTTTAAGTTTAATGGGATATGCATAGTAAAGGCAACTCCATATAACACTTAGTAATCTTCCCAGAAAAGTGCATGAAGTTTCAGTGTAGTTTCTATTTTTATTAAAATTTTTAAAATAGTGTAAAGTACCCAACATACATGTGCATACCAAGCAGATATTAAACCACTAATTTGTTGCCATGCTTTTTTATGATTTCTTAAATGAAAGATTAAAGATAGGCTTTTATCATCCTTATATCATAGACGACTCCATTATCTAATTGTTCCACTCCTCTCACTAGAAGGCAGTGGTTATTTTTGCTGCCCATGATTTTAGAGTTATTATAGCTCCATATCTGTGAATAGTTTTTATGTTTCTATTTTTAATTTACATATATGTGTTACACTCCCAAAATCATTCATCTTCCTTTCTTTTACAATAACGTATTTTAAGATTTTTTAATATCAATACACATAGATCTGCTTTTGTGTGTGTGTGTGTGTGTGTGTTAAGTCACTTCACTTGTGTCTGACTCTTTGCTACCGTATGGTCTGAAGCCCACCAGATTCCTCTGTCCATGGATTCTGCAGGAAAGAATACTGGAGTGGTTTACCATTTCCTCCTCCAGGAGATCTTCCCGACCCAGGAATCGAACCCACTTCTCTCATGTCTCCTGCATTGGTAGGGTAGGTAGGTAGGTTACCACTAGTACCACCTGGCAAGCTATTCTAATGCATCACGTATAGCATTCTAGTATCAGTTCACTTGAGCCGCTCAGTCAATTCCGACTCTGAGACTCCATGGACTGCAGCATGCCAGTCTTCCCTGTCCATCACCACCACCCATAGCTGGCTCAAACTGATGTTCACTGAGTCATTGATGCCATCCAACCATCTCATCCTCTGTTGTTCCCTTTTTATCCTGCCTTCAATCTTTCCCAGCATTAGGGTCTTTTCCAATAAGTTATTTCTTTGCATCAGGTGGCCAAAGTATTGGAGCTTCAGCTTCAGCATCAGTCTGTCCAGTGACTATTCAAGACTGATTTCCTTTAGGATGGACTGGTTTGATCTCCTTGCAGTCCAAGGAACTCACAAGAGGCTTCTCCAACACCACAGTTCAGAAGCATCAATTCTTTGTCACTAAGCTTTCTTGATGGTCCAACTCTCACATCCATAATGACTACTGGAAAACCCATAGCTTTGACTAGACAGACCCTTGTCATTAAGTAATGTCTCTGCTTTTTAATATGCTATCAAGGTTGGTCATAGCTTTTCTTCCAAAGAAGAAGGGTCCTTTAATTTTATGGCTGCAGCAGTATCTGCAGTGATTTTGTGGCCCAAGAAAATAAAGTTTCCATTGTTTCCCCATCTATTTGCCATGAAATGATGGCACCGGATGCCAAGATCTTTGTTTTTTGAATGTTGAGTTTTAAGCCAGCTTTTTCACTCTCCTCTTTTACTTTTATTATGAGGCTCTTTAGTTCCTCTTCACTTTCTGCCATAAGGGTGGTGTTATCTGCATATCTGAGGTTATTGATATTTTCCAAGCAATCCTGATTACAGTTTGTGCTTCATCCAGCCTGGCATTTCACATTATGTACTCTGCATATAAGTTAAGCAAGCAGGGTGACAATATACAGCCTTGACACACTCGTTTCCCAAATTTGAACCAGTCCATTGTTCCATGTCAAGTTCTAACTGCTTCTTGACCTGCATACATATTTCTCAGGATGGAGGTAAGGTGGTCTAATATTCCCATTTCTTTAAGAATTTTCCTCAGTTTGTTGTGATTCACACAGTCAAAGGTTTTATCGTCATCAGTGAAGCGGACGTTTTTGCTGAAATCCTCCTGCTTTTTCTATGATCCAACAGATGCTGGCATTTTGATCTCTGTTTCTTCTGCCTTTTCTAAATCCAGCTTGAACATCTGGAAGTTCTTGATTCATATACTGTTGCAGCCTCTCTTGGAGAATTTTGACCTTTTTTTTTTTTTTTTTTTTTTTTTTGCCAGAGTGTGAGATGAGTGCAATTGTGCAATAGATTGAACACTCTTTGACATTGCCTTTCTTTGGGATCGTAATGAAAAGTGACCTTTTCCAGTCATCTGGCCGCTGCTGAATTTTCAAAATTTGCTGGCATATTGAATGCAGCACTTTCACAGCATCATCTTTTAGGATTTGAAATAGCCCAGCTGGAATTCCATCACCTCCCCCAAACTTTGTTTTTAGTGATGCTTCCTAAAGCCCACTTGACTTCACACTCCAGGATGCCTGGCTCTGAGTGAGTGATCGCACCATCGTGGTTATCTGGGTCATGAAGAGCTTGTTTGTATAGTTCTGTGTATTCTTGCCATCTCTTCTAATAACTTCTGCTCCTGTTAGGTCCATACAATTTCTGTCCTTTATTTTGCCCAATAATAGAATAATTAGAATAGCATTCTAATATATGAGTATCCAAAATGTATACATCCATATCCTTACTGACAGGCACTGAGTTTTTGCCACTTTTACCAAATCATTGTATAATATATGTCCACATTTTATTTTTAAAAAGTAACAGAGTGTTCCTTAAAGTGTACTAAATATTATCCAATTTTTCTCCAAATATTGTTCCTAATTTACTCACTCACCATTTTTTTTATGCAATGTTTTGTTGATGGTTCTTTATATTTGAGAACTTTAGGTTTTTGTTAGTATGATGTGTGGAATACCTTTTCTAATTGTATTATTCTTGATTAACTTGAAGGGTTTTATTCCCCATATTTTTGCTTATTATTAAGAGTTATTCTTTTTCAGTTTGTCTTCCTGGCTGTTTTACAAAGTCTTGGTTTTTGGTCATCAACATTTTAAATATTGCTTCCTAGACTATGCCTTGCTTTTTACCTTATTGATGTTTTATTTGCTATATAATACTAAACTATTTTTAATTTTGCCAAAATAATAAAAAATATTGGCATTAATTTTTTCCAATATGGTTTATTCCACTAATTATAATATTCAATAGTGTTGACTTGTTTTTGTTTCGGTGTTTGAGTGTGATTTTTAATATTAATATGTAGAATGTTTACATATTTTACATTTAGTGAGCATTCAGTTTATTTCATTAGATAGTCATATTTCAGTGTAGTAAAATTTATACTCCTCTTATTAGCAGGATTGTATATTTTTAGCTTATTTATATCTATATTTTTCTATAAACTATTTCTTTACTTTTATGCCCAGTTTTTTTATTTTCAATTTTTATTTTTTCTCTTAATTTTAAAACTTCTTTATATTTTATGATTAGTCCTTTTTCTTTGGTATGTGTTGAAAATATTAATCCCATCTTATTTTTCTATGGAGTTTTTGTCATGAAACTTTTTATTTACTAAATGTAGTTAAAGTGATCCATTTTTAAAAATTCAGGATGGGGAACACATGTATACCTGTGGCGGATTCATTTTGATATTTGGCAAAACTAATACAGTTATGTAAAGTTTAAAAATAAAATAAAATAAAAAAAAATAAAAATTCTGTTGCCTTTTCTTTGTGAAATAATTTTAAAGGCATATCAACCCCTTTCGTATTTGAGATTTCCTTAATGTTTTGTTTGTCCTCTCTGTTTTAAAACTTAAGTCTCTTGAACATTGGAATTATTCTGATACAAGGTACGCCTGTGGATTTAATCTTTATCCAAATGTTTATAATTAAGAAGTTTTTCATTATTTCAACAACCTTTCAGTAATCTACAAGGACTGATTATATCATTATCTCTCTATATCTATTTGTATGGGAATTATATTGATTATCTAAATATGGGTGATCCCTATTCTTATTGATTTTTAAAGAAGCATATTTTATTCAATTATGTTTATAAATAAATTAGCAACTTTTTTTAGCATTAATAGTTTATACTTTTAAAAAATTGATAGTATATCTTCTCATTGCTCTATTTGTTTTTTAGTTTTTCTAACTATTCTTAAATGTTAAATTTCCACATTCATTTTAGAATCACTTTGTCTTATTCAAAAAAATTCTTGGAGTTTTAAAAATCAGATTTGCTTTAAACTTATAAACTAAAATGAAGTGAAATCTCTAACTCACTGTGACCTCAAATCCAAGAAAGGTGTGTCTTTCCATTTGTTCAATTCTAATTTTTTCCCTTCCAATTTTTAAAAATATTCTTCCTCCAGTCCTATACATTTCTAGTTACATTTATTAAAGTATATTTTTGCATGTATAATTATACATAATGCCATATTTTTCTATTATATCTGCTACCTGACTACTTAAGTAACAGGCATTAGTTATGCATATAGTGTGAGGTAGGTATCAAAGTAAGTAGTTTTCCATATCTAACTATTTCAGTGCAATTTATTCAAGGAAAAATCTTCTCCACTGAATTCCAGAGGCAAAATTATCTTAAATGAAGTAATCATATAGGTATTGTGCTTAGTCTCTCGATTGTGTCTGACTCTTTTGGGACCCCATGGACTGTAACCCATGAGGCTCCTCTGTCCATGGGAATTCTCCAGGCAAGAATACTGGAGTAGGTTGCCATGCCCTCTGCCAGGGGATTTTCCCAACCGAGGGATCCAATACATGTCTCCTGCATTGCAGGTGGATTCTTTATGACCTGAGCCACCAGGGAAGCCCAATCATATAGGTATACATGGATTTATTTCTGGACAGTCCATCCTGTGAGCCTACGTATGTTTGTACCTATAGTGCTATATATTGTTTGGTTTGGTGTTGGTGGTTTAGTGAGCTTCCCTGGTAGCTCAGTCAGTAAAGAATCTGCCTGCAAACAGGAGACCCAGGTTCAACCCCTGGGTCAGGAAGATCCCCTGGAGAAGGAAATGGCAGTCCACTCCAGTATTCTTGCCTGGAGAATCCCATGGACTGAGAAGCCTGGTGGGCTACAGTCTATGGGGTCGCAAGAGTTGGACATGACTTAGTGACTATGACTATGGGGTCACAAGAGTTGGACATGACTTAGTGACAAATCTACCATTATTTGGTCCAGATTTACATAAAATTTAAAAGGGTAAGCTAATTTCTCCAAGTCATTTTGCAAAATTTTAGTTATTTTAAAATTTTTTTTCTAATTAAATTTTCAGACCTGCTAGGAACTGATTGAGATTATACTCATACTATAAAGCAATTTGTGGAGAACTGACATTTAATCTTCCCATCCATGAAAATGGAAAATATTTCTATTTATTTATACATTATTTATCATAGAAGTTTTTTTAGAGTTTCCAGTGTTACAATTTGTATCCTTATACACATTTTCACAGATTTATTTCTAGGTAGCTACTGACAGAACTGCCAATCAATATCTTGTCTCAAGAAATACTATGTAACTTTTTACTGTTTTTCACATTATATAACAATTTAAACTTGTTTGTTGGCAAGATTCTTTGCAAAACTGTAAGCTTCAAGGATGGTTTTGTGTGAATTTTTATCCTACTTGTACACTCCAAAATCAGAACACATGTTTTGACAAATATAAGCACAATGTATATTTGTTAAATAAATAGATAGGTAAGTGGGTAGATAGATGGATAGATATGTTGTGACATATGTATGTGTGTGTGTATGAAGTTAAGTAATGCGCTCCATCAAGGATGGTTTTGTGTGAATTTTTATCCTACTTGTACACTCCAAAATCAGAACACATGTTTTGACAAATATAAGCACAATGTATATTTGTTAAATAAATAGATAGGTAAGTGGGTAGATAGATGGATAGATATGTTGTGACATATGTATGTGTGTGTGTATGAAGTTAAGTAATGCGCTCCATAAGAACCTTCATTATTTAAGCATAATTTAACATAATTTAAAGGAAAATGGTATGGCATAAGACATCTATGACCATGATATGATAGAATATGTTAACTAACCAGATTATGGTATGGCTCTGCCACTTACTGAACATGCAATATTGCTTAAGTTTGTGTCCTTGGACATATTTATCCTGATATCAACTTGAAAAATATATACATATATAATTATATATAAATTGATGCATGTATATATAGAAAAACATATGTGTGTGTGTATATATATACACACACACACACACATATATATATATATGTACATTCTTATATTCATATAATTAATTCTCTGAAGATGTAAGGACACATTATTTCTTTTCCAGTCTGAGAAAAGGAAATAGAAATATGTGGAATTCTAGAAAAATGGGTTAGAGTCAGTAAGTTAATCTATAAACAAACTCTGAATGCCTGCTAGGTAATAGGCAGTATAATAAAAACTGAGGATATAATAACCAAAATAGACAAGCCCTCATTGTGATTGCATAAACTAAGAACATGATATCAATTACAAGGGAAAATATGAGGTTGTTATAAGATACCATTAAAAACAAAAGCTCTTTACTACAGGAACATGGGGTGAAGAAGATTAATTTTTTTTCTAAATATGAGATTTACACTAGCAGATGAGAAGGTGTGCATCAGGTTTCAGGTTCTTACATGGATCTACAAAAAGGAAAAAAAGAATTTACCAAGAAGTATTCTTCTCTCAAGAAGACATAAAGAGCACAAACTCAAAAGAAATAAAATGTTAACTGGTCACATATAGAAGCTAAAAGCATTCTGCTCCTGAAGAGTTTTATTCTGGTTTCAAGCATACGAAGCAAACTTGTTTTCAAATATTTGTAATTATTGAAGTATCTTTAAGGTCTAACTGTTTAGATCCTTGGATCAAGATAATTAGTTAGACGATCTTAAACTACTTTGAAGTGAAGAGAGGTTTTATTTTTTGTTTTTGTTTTTGCCTCTGCTCTTTTTTATTTTTAGGACTATAAGGAATAAAAAGAAAACAGAACAAAGTTGAACTAGAGAGGACTGGCAGTGAGTATTTGGGGTAAAGGAAGAAAGAGTTCTTGTCTTTCTTCTAGACCAGTAGCAGTTGACCATTTCAATCTCTTGCATGATTCATTGTTTGAAATATGTGTCCCTTCTGAATAAAGAGTGCTTTAACCTTCAAATTCCCACCTTGTTACTTATGATATATGGTCTGGTCTTGATCACTTATCATACACAGACCCATTTTTTTAAATAAAAAAGGAGTTAGATTTTTAATTAATCTTTCAAATCCAAAACTGTGTGATTATGTCATTGACATTAAAAATATTGCATATTGCAAAACATATTATCTTAATATACAGAATCTCTCTCTGTCTCTCCTTTTCTCCCCACCACTGCAAACATAAAGTCCCCTATTAGAAGTTTTTCCATGTGGGAGAAATAAATAAATTAGGCTATATTATTGTTTTTGAAGTTAGTAACATAACACCTCCTTATTTTTTAAAAACTAAGTCTTCCATTTTTGGATAATCCCCCTATTTTGTAGAGTAGATATCTCTGAAGAGTCACCACTTCATTTGCAATTATTATATAGAGAATAAGATTGCCAAACTAAAAATGATGGCTATTTAACAGTGAGTTTTACTATATAATATTTTGTAAGAAAAAAAATGAATGAGAATATTAGCAGAAGCAGGAAACTGATTTATTCTCTCATTTAGAGAAAAATACCTTTTTTATGGACATTGAACATGCATTTTATAGCCATATGCTTGAAACTAAAGAGCTTTAAAAATCATGAACTACTGAATCAAATCACTTTATGCAATTATCCATTGCCTTTCTTTGTTTTATCTCTGATTCTTATCAATTAAACATTAGCAATATTATGTTATTTTACCATTTTGATAATTTTATATCATCTTGTGTGGAACAATGATGAACAGTAAATTGAATTTTCTTTGAGTGGATATATAAATTTTGTTACAAGAAAGACCTTTAAAGGACATTTGGTACAATCATCCATTTGACACTTTAATATCATCAAACTCTTTTAAGTAATCAGTAAAAAATCCCTTCTATTTTCTCAGGAAACTGTCCTGAAAAAGACTGTGACTTGCCAACCACTAAGAACAAGTACTAGTTAATCTTCCATATACTTAAGACACGTCTGCTCACATTAGGAAAACTATAAACTTATCAGTGTTGATCAGTATTTATTCCCAAGCATATTTAGGCCAGTTGTAGCTGCTATTCTGCTTGCTTATATAATTATAGGTTATTCTAATTACCCAGTTTTATTTACCAATATCAAAGTTGTTAAACACTGATGTAAAATGGATGAATTTCCTAAGGAAACTAAGTTGAATATTTGCAAAGATCTATTAAGAATGAATTATTTACAGTATTCTCCTAAATTACTTATAATAGTATATGTAACTATTTCAGAAAAAAAAAAAGCTGAGTGTTTTAAATTAGACTGCTTCACAAATATATTTCAGATAGAAAGAAACAACTTTAAATATGAATTATGGGTGTGGTTTCTGTGAGAGAGATGGATTAGAACTCAATCAGTGACATAAAAGAAAAGAAAGAAGGAAGAGGGTAAGGAAGAGAAAGAAAGAAAGCAAAAATAGAGAGAGAAGGAAGAAAAAAGGAGGGAGAGAAGGAAGGGAAAATAATCACAGATATGATAACATTATAACAGTTGCCAGTAACACTGAAGAATCTGAAGTTGAACAGTTCTATGAAGACCTACAAGACCTTCTAGAACTAACACCCAAAAAAGATATCCTTTTCATTATAGGGGACTGGAATGCAAAAGTAGGAAGTCAAGAAACACCTGGAGTAACAGGCAAATTTGGCATTGGAGTACAGAATGAAGCATGGCAAAGGCTAATAGAGTTCTGCCAAGAGAACGCACTGGTCAAAGTAAACACCCTTTTCCAACAACACAAGAGAAGATTCTACACATGGGCATCACCAGAGGGTCGACACTGAAATCAGATTGATTATATTATTTGCAGCCAAACATGGAGAAGCTCTATAAGTCAGCAAAAACAAGACTGGGAGCTGACTGTGGCTTGGATCATGAACTCCTTATTGCCAAATTCAGACTGAAATAGAAGAAAGTGGAGAAAACCTCTAGATCATTCAGGTATGACCTAAATCAAATCTCTTATGACTATACAGTGGAAGTGAGAAATAGTTTTAAGGGACTAAATCTGATAGACAGAGTGCCTGATGAACTATGGATGAAGGTTCTTGACATTATACAGGAGACAGAAATCAAGACCATCCCCAAGAAAAAGTAATGCAAAAAAAGCACAATGGCTGTCTGGAGAGGCCTTACAAATAGCTTGGAAAAGAAGGGAATTGAAAAGTGAAGGAGAAAAGGAAAGATATAAGCATCTGAATACAGAGTTCCAAAGAATAGCAAGAAGAGATAAGAAAACCCTCCTCAGCGATCAATGCAAAGAAATAGAGGAAAACAACAGAATGGGAAAGACTAGAGATCTCTTCAAGAAAATTAGACATGCCAAGGGAATATTTCATGCAAAGATGGGCTCGATAAAGGACAGAAATGGTAGGGACCTAACAGAAGCAGAAGATATTAAGAAGAGGTGGCAAGAATATACAGAAGAACTATACAAAAAAGACCTTCATGACCAAGATAATCACTATGGTGTGATCACTCACCTAGAGCCAGACATCCTGGAATGTGAAGTCAAGTGGGCCTTAGGAAGCATCACTACGAACAAAGCTAGTGGAGGTGATGGAATTCCAGTTGAGCAATTTCAAATCCTGAAAGATGATGCTGTGAAAGTGCTACACTCAATATGTCAGCAAATTTGGAAAACTCAGCAGTGGCCACAGGACTGGAAAAGGTCAGTTTGCATTCTAATCCCAAATAACGCCAATCCCAAAGAATGTTCAAACTACTGCACAATTGCACTCATCTCACACGCTAGTAAAGTAATGCTTAACATTCTGTAAGCCAGGCTTCAGCAATATGTAAACCATGAACTTCCAGATGTTTAAGCTGGTTTTAGAAAAGGCAGAGGAACCAGAGATCAAACTGCCAACATTCACTGGAGCATCGAAAAAGCAAGAGAGTTCCAGAAAAACAACTATTTCTGCTTTATCAACTATGCCAAATCCTTTGACTGTGTTCAGTTCAGTTCAGTCGATCAGTCGTGTCTGACTCTTTGTGACCTCATGAATTGCAGCACACCAAGACTCCCTGTCCATCACCAACTCCTGGAGTTCATTCAAACTCACATCCATCAAGTCGGTGATGCCATCCAGCCATCTCATCCTCTGTCATCCCCTTCTCCTCCTGCCCCCAATCCCTCCCAGCATCACAGTCTTTTCCAATGAGTCAACTCTTTATATGAGGTGGCCAAAGTACTGGAGTTTCAGCTTTAGCATCATTCCTTACAAAGAAATCCCAGGGTTAATCTCCTTTAAAATGGACTGGTTGGATCTCCTTGCAGTCCATGTATTTTAATTTTTGTATGTTTAAAATTCATGTACTAGTGTAATTATGATGTGTCAGTACATCAAAATACATACACAAGCAATAGAAGCTACATGTGAACAAATGATAGATAAATCAAAATAGAAGTTGTACTATTTCCTTCTTGTTTCCTAGTTAATCATCTTAAGCTTAATCCTCTCAAGACTGATGTTCAAGTGCACTTATAGGAAGATGCTCACAATCAGTTCCAATTTCATGTGTCTGGTTTTGGGGTGAGCCAGAGCACATGCATTATTACTCCATACTCATTTAAATCCACGTGTAGAGTTAAAAGTGCCTGTCCTTGTTGAAGAAATTGATACCATGAAGTATGCTCTTCTGCCAAACCCAGTTTCTAGCTCCAGTTTTTTGTGATCAAATGCCAGCACAATTTATTCTTTATTAAAAATTATTTGTTTATTAATTTGAGGTAACACTGGTTTAAAACATTATATATTTCATGTGTATACTATTATATTTCAAATTATATATAATTTGTCATTAACTCACCTCTCAAATCCATGAGACCAGACAGATGGGCAACTCTTGCAACTTCTATTGCTGCATGCTCAGTGTTGAAAAACAAGCTACCCTTCATTATATTTACAGCCTCTGTGGGAATAAGGGATTCAGAAAGACTTGTTTCTGATCTCCTTCAGGTATCCTGGTGGTGGTGGATTTGTCACTAAGTTGTGTCTGACTCCTATGAGCCTATAGATTGTAACCCACCAGGCTTCTTAGTTCATGAGATTCTCCAGGCAAGAATGCTGGAGTGGGTTGCTGTTTCCTTCTCCAGGGGATCTTTCTGACCCAGGGATCAAACCCAGACCTCCTGCATTGCAGGCAGATTCTTTATATGACTGAGCTACCAGGGAAGCTAATTACTAAATATTAGAAGGTTCCTAATTACACAAATATTAGATTGCCTAAAATTGTCCTAATTCACTGATGGTTTGTGTACTTTTTATCAATCTCTACTTCCTCTTTGTTCGGCTCTGAATAATTTTTATTGCTGTGTTTTAAATTCACTAAACTTTTCACCTACAACATCTAATCTTTCTTTTTTCATTTATTTATATTTTATTAACATGTAATTGATACATAATATTATATAAGTTACAGGTTTAAGGGTTATACTTGACTTAAGTTATTATAAAATATTAGCTATATTCTCTGTGTTGTACAATATATCCTTGTGGCTTATTTCATACTTAGTAGTTTGTGCCTCTTATTCCCTTACCCCTGTATTACCCTGCACCTCTTCCATCTCTCCACTGTTAAACACTTGCTTGTCCTCTATATTTGTGTGTCTGTTTCTTTTTGTTATATTTTCTAGTTTGTTGTACTTTTTAGAATCCACATGTAAGTGATATTATACTGTAATTGTATTTTTTCTGATATTTAATTTAGCATAATACCCTCCAAGTCCATCCATGTTACTGCAAATAACAAAATTTTCATTCTTTTGATGACTGAGTAGTATTCCATTGGCTTCCATGGCTCAGTTGTAAAGAATCTCCCTCCAAGTAGGAGATGTGGGTTTGATCCCTGGGTTGGGCAGATCCCCTGGAGAAGGAAATAGCAACCTAATCCAGTATTCTTGCGGGGAAATCTCGCGGACAGAAGAGCCTGGTGGGCTACAGTGCATGGGATCACTAAGAACTGTACATGACTTAGGGACTAAATAGCAGCAACAGCAGTATTCCATTTATATATGTATATATATATGTGTGTGTGTATATATATATATATATATATATATATATATATATATATATATATGTCGCATCTTTATTCATCTGTTGGTGGACATTTAAGTTGTTTCTGTATCTTTGGAGAAGGCAATGGCACCCCACTCCAGTACTCTTGCCTGGAAAATCCCATAGGAAGAGGAGCCTGGTAGGCTGCAGTCCATGGAGTCCATATATATATATATATATACTTCACATCTTTATTCATCTGTTGGTGGACATTTAAGTTGTTTCTGTATCTTAGCAATTTTTAATTAATGCTGCTATGAACACTGATGTGTAAATATCTTTTCAAATTAGCGTTAGGGGGTTTTTCTTGGAGATATACCCGAGTGGAATTTCTGGGTCATATAGTAGTTCTACTATTAGCTTTTTTGAAAAAGTTTTTGAAAAAGTTGCATAGTGCTTTTTACAGTGGCTGCACCAATTTACATTTCTACCAACAAGAAATGTACTATTTCTACAAGAGTTCCTTTTTCTTCAAATTCTCACCAACATTTGCTATATATGTTCTTTTTGATGATAGCCATTCTGATAGTCAAGTAGCCACCTGATGATAATAGATGAGTTGATGTCTCACTGTGGCTTTGATTTGCATTTCCCTTAAAAATTACAATGTTGAGCATCCTTTCATGTCCCTATTGGTCATCTGCCTTTCGTCTCTGGAAAAATCTCTATTCATGAATGGGAGAAAATATTTGCAAATGATAAGACTGATGGGGGTAATATCCAAACTATATAAACATCTCATACAACTTAACATCAAAGAAAATCCAGATTAAAAAATAGGCAGAAGACTTATCTAGTCTGTTTTTAATCCTATTTAGTGAATTTTTTAAATATTATAGTTTTTATTTTTAGAAATGGATTTTCTTTGAATCTTCCATGTTTGTACTTACCAAGATAAATTTTACTCAGCCTCCTTGGATGTATTTCAGCTATAATAACCTCTATAAAATTCTTGCATCTGTTTCTATTATCTGTATCAGTATCAAATCTATTTCCAGTGATTTTTTTTTAATTAGGAATTCTATTTTCCTGTTCCTTTGTGTGCCTGCAACTTTTTTGTTAGATATCAGACATTATGGATAATAACTAGTTGGGGGTTGGATTTTTTTTTTTATTCCTTTGAATAGATTTGACCTTTTAAGTTACCTGAAAGCATTTTTATCCTTTGAGACTAACTATTAAGTTTTATGGGCTTCCCTGGTGGCTCAGCTGGTAAAGAATATGCCTGCAATGCAGGAGACCTGGGTTCAATCCCTGGATTGGGAAGATTTCCCTGGAGCAGGGAAAGCCTACCCACTCCACTATTCTGGCCTGGAGAATACTGGACATGTTCCATGGACAGAGGAGCCTGGCAGGCTACAGCCCATGGGGTTGCAAAGAATCAGACACAAATGATGGTACAGATACTACAGAAATGACAGACACAACACTAAAGTCCATGGTGGGCAAAGAGTTGGATACAACTGAGCTGCTTTCACTTTCACTTTTTCACTTTCATTAAGTTTTATTAGGTACGGTCAGAACTGCCTTTAGTCTAGGACTAAGTTTTCACCACCAAAGCATGAATCACCTCATTTCCTAACCCAGCACACTTCAAATTATAAGATTTCCCCCACTGTTGATCAGCTGTCCCAATTTGCCTGGTATGGCTGCATTACCAAGAATATAGGGACTTCAGTTCTAAACCCAAGACCATCCCAAGTAAACTAGGACTATTAATTATACTTTGGGGGACACATATTATTTTGCTTCTGTGCAATTCTTGCCTGGAGAATTCCATGGACAGAGGACCCTGGTGAACTACAGTCCATGGAGTTGCAAAGAGTCAGACACTCCTGAGTGACTAACATTTTTCACTAAGTTTGGAGGATTATATGCACTGATCTTTTTGTTTGGTTCTTTCTCCTCAGCAAAAGATTCTATGGGAAGCCTGTAAACCTCTGGAGTTTCCTACTGCAGCTCTCCCTCTGTTGAATTCTACCCTGCAATCCTTAAGCTTTGGGGCATTGCCAGACTCCCAAACCATCTTTTCAACTCATGCAGGATAATCAGCTTTCCTAATGTCTTCTTCCTGCCATTCAGTCTGTAAACTGGAACTGTCTTAGGGCTCACCTTCTTGACTTCTCCTTTCTTAGGATTTCTGTCCTGTGTTGCCTACCATCCAAAGACTAAAATTCATTGTCTAATATATTCTGTCCAGATTTTTGTTTCATGGAAGGGAGTCATGCTAATCCCAGTTATTCCATTTCAATTGCAGTCAGAAGTCTTTGATGCATTTAGACAAGTATCTTATTATTTGTGGTATATATTGAAAGTCAGCTAATAAATTATACCATTTGGATATATATAAATTTTTTGAGGAAGTGGAAGAGGAAACTGAGGATTATGTAAATAGGTATAGCTTTCATTTTAAATAAAGTAAATATAAAATAATAATTTTAAAGTACATTATAAAATAAGCAGCATGGGCTCATAAGAATAAAATCAGTTGTAAAATTTTACATATGTTTAAAATAATGGGATACTTAAAAAATATAGAACACAAAAAATATAAATTGCGTAACCATTAAAACATGAAACATCTTTATTTGAAATTTACTGAAGTAATTTTATGTGTAGTGACAAGTGCACACTGTCTGGATTTTTGTTAAACTATTACTGGAAAGACAAAATAAAAACCAAACCAAAAAATTAAAAACAAAAGCAAAAGAAATGAACACAGCAAAAGTAATGAATGTATTTATGAAATAAGATAGACAAATGTTGTTATTTGTTGATACCTGCTGCTGCTGCTGCTGCTGCTAAGTCGCTTCAATCCTGTCCAACTCTGTGCGACCCCATAGATGGCAGCCCACCAGGCTCCCCCATCCCTGGGATTCTCCAGGCAAGAACACTGGAGTGGGTTGCCATTTTCCTTCTCCAATGCATGAAAGTGAAAAGTGAAAGTGAAGTCACTCAGTCGTGTAGGACTCTTAGCGACCCCATGGACTGCAGCCTACCAGGCTCCTCCATCCATGGGATTTTCCAGGCAAGAGTACTGGAGTGGGGTGCCATTGCCTTCTCCGTGTTGATGCCTATAGGTGGACATAGAATACTATATTCTACTATTCTGTTTTTATGTATTTTATAACATTTATAATTTTTCTAAACTGAAATAGTTAAGATTAAAATCTATGAATTTCAGTAGAGAATGATCAAGGTACTTAAATATGACTAGAAGATTTTAGAAACTGGGAGGTTTGTGGCAACATTTGACCAAGAAGATAATGTTATTAACCGCAGTTGATAATTTTATCTCTATCAAAAAGATTCATGGCAAAATGCAGACAAGAGTTAACCAGAAGCAATACAATAGTTTAAAGTAGGATATTCATATAGTGGAATGCAGGAGACATACAGAAGTATAGAAAATAAAGAGAGATGGACAACGAGATTCTCAAGGTCTTAACTTCTCCGAAAAAACATTGTAGAAGAGTTTCAACAATTGAAATTTAGATGATGTAGGTAATGCTTTGGAGAAGGCAATGGCACCCCACTCCAGTACTCTTGCCTGGAAAATCCCATGGACGGAGGAGCCTGGTAGGCTGCAGTCCATGGGGTCGCGAAGAGTTGGACACGACTGAGCGACTTCCCTTTCACTTTTCACTTTCATGCATTAGAGAAGGAAATGGCAACCCACTCTAGTGTTCTTGCCTGGAGAATCCCAGGGATGGGAGAGCCTGGTGGACTGCCGTCTATGGGGTCACACAGAGTCGGACATGACTGAAGTGACTTAGCAGGTAATGCTTAAGGTACAGAAGTAGTTTGATGATTGACTAATGACATAATTTCAATCATTTCAAAATTATAGTTACTACCTGAGCTGAGGGATAATTTTGAGAACTGAATTATACAATGACATTTTTATATGACAGAGAGCTGAGAAAATCAATAGAGCAAAGAAAAGCATGAAAGTTGAAACACAGAATTAGAAACCAAATGAAGTATAATTAATATGCATAATGGAAAGATATGATGCCAGTAAATCTGGAAATTAAAATTTTTTCTTGCTTTAAGCATTTAATATTTATTGGATTTCAAACCATCATGTAGAGGGATTAAAAGGGAATAATTGTGAGGAAATAGGAATTAGCACTTGTTAGTTCATTCTGAGACATTAAGCTTTGAATGGGAGTAAATATGAGGATTTAAACTTTAAGTTTTGATTGATTTTTGTCCTCATCTCCATCTGACCAAAAAAAGATTCTGGAACAGATTTGTAAACGTCAAGAACAGGGAAGAAGAAAAGAGTTGAAAGGTTTGATGAAGCAGTTACTCCAGATTCTTTGGAACTGTATGTGGTGTGGAAGTGGGAATATCTCTATTTCCTAGTGAATTTCATTTGTAGAGAGTCCTGCTACCCACACAATTTGTCATTTTTATTTAGCACTTATCTTTGAGCATATCATCAAAATGACGGCTTATTCAAACTAATAGAAGAATACAAACAATTTAATAATTTGATGTAGTATGGCTGCATGTCACATAATAATAGCCTTTAAAAAGATCCATGTTTTCAAAAAGTCCCTGGAGGCCTTCATGGAATTTAAATTACTGACTAAGTATTGTGAACCAAAAGGTACAAAGTGCAGTTTGATAGCAAGACTCAGTGGCACTGGGAGACCTAAAAAAGAAGAATTGGTGTTGTTTCAGCTTAGTACATGCCCATGAGTGCTATTATTGATTTTATGATATGTTGTTTGTAACTGAGATCAAAGCAATTGTAATGCCTCCAGGTTGTTTCTCTTCCTTCTTCTTCCTTCCTTCCTCCCCCTTTCCCACCCTACTCTCTCCCTCCTTTCTCTTTTTTTTTCTTTGTCCTGTATTACACTGTAATACAAGAAAATAATCCAATTTAAAAGATATATAAATACTTTTAGGATCATTTGTTAATGGTTGAATGGGTAGTCAGTTTTATAATTCACTTTGAACAAACAAATGGAAAGAAGGAACTAGAATATCACTTTTCAGAAAGTCAGAAACAGGAATAAGTACATTTTAAAAGGGCAGACAATAATGTGTATAGGGCAACTATATTACATGTTATTCTTTATGTTTTATTTACAATTATATATATATATATATATATATATATACATCTTTTCTCCACAATATTAGAAAATGCTCAATTCTAATTATTATTAAATTGAAATCAATTAGTTTAATAAAATTAATTAAATGAAGCTTATTTCAGTTCACTTCAGTCACACAGTCATGTCCAACTCTTTGTGACCCCATGGACCACAGCACACCAGGTCTCCCTGTCCATCACCAACTCGCAGAGTTTACCCAAACTTATGTCCATTGAGTCAGTGATGCCATCCAACCATCTCATCCTCTGTTGTCCCCTTCTTCTCATGCCTTCAATCTTTCCCAGCATCAGGATCTTTTCAAATGAGTCAGTTCTTCACATCAGGTGGCCAAAGTATTGGAGTTTCAGCTTCAACATCAGTCCTTCCAATGAACACTCAGGACTGATCTTTAGGATGGACTGGTTGGATCTTTTTGCAGTCCAAGGGACTCTCAAGAGTCTTCTCCAACACCACAGTTCAAAAGCATCAACTCTTCTGTGCTCAGCTTTCTTCACAGTCCAATTCTCACATCCATACATGACTATTGAAAAAACCATAGCCTTGACTAGATGGACCTTTGTTGGAAAAGTAATGTCTCTGTTTTTTAATGAAGCTAATAAGTTAGTGAAAATTTGAACTACCTTATAAAATCTGCCTCAAATTTTCTGAAACCGAATTCTAAGATGCTGGGTAGAAACTATTTAAAAACCCAATTTAAAAGCAAATTTAAAACTCAACCACTTTGGGAAATTACCAAAAGAAAATAAGTACTTTTTTCCCCCCTTAAAAAGTAGGAAAAATATGTATAACGAATAATTTACAACAGCATAGAGATGTTCAGGAAATCTTGCAGGAAGCTAAAACCCTGTTACTCAGTTTTACAGTACTTCTCTTAATGTAAGATTATGTCTCTCTGACATACATCACAGCAGGATCCTCTATGACCCACCTCCCAGAATATTGGAAATAAAAACAAAAATAAACAAATGGGACCTAATTAAACTTAAAAGCTTCTGCACATCAAAGGAAACTATTAGCAAGGTGAAAAGACAGCCTTCAGAATGGGAGAAAATAATAGCAAATGAAGCAACTGACAAACAACTGATCTCAAAAATATACAAGCAACTCCTACAGCTCAACTCCAGAAAAATAAATTTCCCAATCAAAAAATGGGCCAAAGAACTAAACAGACATTTCTCCAAAGAAGACATACAGATGGCTAACAAACACATGAAAAGATGCTCAACATCACTCATTGTCAGAGAAATGCAAATCAAAACCACTATGAGGGACCATTTCACACCAGTCAGAATGGCTGCGATCCAAAAGTCTACAAGCAATAAATGCTGGAGAGGGTGTGGAGAAAAGGGAACCCTCTTACACTGTTGGTGGGAATGCAAACTAGTACAGCCACTATGGAGAACAGTGTGGAGATTCCTTAAAAAACTGGAAATAGAACTGCCTTATGATCCAGCAATGCCACTGCTGGGCATACACACTGAGGAAACCAGAAGGGAAAGAGACACGTGTACCCCAATGTTCATCGCAGCACTGTTTATAATAGCCAGGACATGGAAGCAACCTAGATGTCCATCAGCAGATGAATGGATAAGAAAGCAGTGGTACATATACACAATGGAGTATTACTCAGCCATTAAAAATAATACATTTGAATCAGTTCTAATGAGGTGGATGAAACTGGAGCCTATTATACAGAGTGAAGTAAGCCAGAAAGAAAAACACCAATACAGTATACTAACGCATATATATGGAATTTAGAAATAGGGTAACAATAACCCTGTGTATGAGACAGCAAAAGAGACACTGATGTATAGAACAGTCTTATGGACTCTGTGGGAGAGGGAGAGGGTGGGAAGATTTGGGAGAATGGCATTGAAACATGTAAAATATCATGTATGAAACGAGTTGCCAGTCCAGGTTCAATGCACGATACTGGATGCTTGGGGCTAGTGCACTGGGATGACCCAGAGGGATAGTATGGGGAGGGAGGAGGGTTCAGGATGGGGAACACATGTATACTTGTGGTGTATTCATATTTTATGTATATTTTCTTGTGAGTTAGAAGAATGTTTGAAGAAGGTGTTCTGTTCATGTAGACATAATTCCGCATATCTTTTTGTGATAAACATATAATGATATTTCAGGCCTCTGTTTAGAAGTCACATTTTTGTAGGAAAACTCTTTTTGGTTATTGTCACAAGTGGCTTCCTCAGATCCTGAAATGGGGTTTAGTGATCTGAATATCATTTAAGGTTTTAATTGGAGTTGATACCTTTAGAAGGAAGAAAAAGAAAGCATGATGGGCTAAGAGAGAAGCCCGTCTATGAGGGTGGCCTGATGGCTGTCTCGGCTGACTGCAGGGTTTCTGAAGCTAAAATGGTCCATCAGGTTGTTCTGTGTTAGTTCAAAATGTCACACCATTTTTATGTTCACCTCCATCATTGGGTGAGCCTGAGAGGAGACTGACCTTGTATAAAATCACATGGCTGTCCAAGGGTGAGGTAATCCCTGAAGCAGCTGACAATGTCAGTCCAATCAGCATGCACATTTCTTACTTGATGGAGCTGGGTGACATGTCATAGTTTCCACCACAGTCACTGAAGGCTGAATTAGTGCAAGTGTTTTGCATACTGCTTTCCAGTTCCAAGGGAACTTTGGGTTTATCCATATGGTTTAATTTATTTAATTTAAACAGAAAACACAATCTAAGGACATTAAAAAAAATCACTTATCTAAGATTTGTTAATTTAGGATTCAGGATAATGTTGCATTATTCAATGCATTTTTCTGTCCTTTCCAGTATTTTTGAATAAAAAATAAACATGAGTTACAGTAACCTTCTTTGAACTTTCAATATTATACTATGTTGATCCAGATCTTGGCATCAGATAACCTTATTGCAATTTTCTATTTAGTTATGTATTAATCATTATTCCAAATTTCCACAAGGGAAAGTTCTTCCTCAATTTAATTCTAGAAAAATGCCAGAAATACAGCGGTGCATTTACCAAATATGTTTTTGAATGAATGAGAATTGCTGTGTGTCAGATTCCAAAGATGTAATTTGAGTGGAAACTTGTGACATGATTCCTCCATGTGTCTTGTCTATAAATCATGAATCTTATAAATTCAGGAAGTACAAGACTACAAGCTCATGAATGGATCTGAGGCACAAAATTCTGTTAGAGTAGCAGGCTGGACTCTTGGTCACAACAAGGAGAATCACTTTTATCCAGTTTCTCACTCTCTTAAGAACATCTTTTTGATCCTGTAATTAACTTGGCATTTGAAGAGTGATAAATTTAAATCTTCTCTTAAAGAACTTGTACTAAGACTAGAACTGATCTATCCATGTGGCATATTTTATGTAAGCCAGCTCATGGAACTTGCTCTAACAGCCAATCTACTTTACTGAAACCCCATCCCAATGCCAGAATGTAACTATTACAAACTCGCTGACAAGCAAATACCAAGAGTGATCCAAGGAAGAGGGGAAGATGTTGATAGCTGACAGTGGGTCCTGATGAAGTTCATTTCTATAACTGACCTATCACACATTCCTGGCTTTGATCTTGTATTGAAAGAATTTAGGGTTAATTGATAGTGAAGTGAAAGTAAAGTCACTCAGTCATGTTCGACTCTGCGACCCCATGGACTGTAGTTACCAGGCTCCTCTGCCCATGGGATTTTCCAGGCAAGAGTACAGGAGTGAGTTGCCATTTCCTTCTCCATAGGGCTAATTAAATGGAATCAATTAAATTTTCCCTAAATTTCTATGGTTCCATGTTTGGGTTAGCATACCTAAGTACAAAGGAAAATCTCTGAATTGTAAAAGCTAAGTCTTAAAACTGTGTTTGTGAACTCAAGCTTTTTATGTGCAATAGTCACATAGAACTATTCCAAGTTTTATTTAATATTTTACTTAAATCTACTTTTGTTAACTCAAAACGTTTTTAAAGAAAAAATTAAACCACTAATTAAATTAGCAATTAATTAAAAAAAATAAACTATCATTCTTACCAATAGAAATCAGCCAGTACTTAAATACTATTATATTTAATTCAGATTTCATGAAAAATTATATATGATTGAGAGAATATGCCCTACACGGTGGTAAGTAGTCTCTTAAAGATTAGTTTAGTTGTTCCCTTTTCCTTGCCCACTCACATCCTACATAGTTTCAAGCTAGAGGTCTATCAGAATTTGGGAATAATAGCCCTAGAACTATCAACATATGAAATCATATTATTCCTGAACTTTAAGTATAAGAACCTCAGATTTTTTAAAAAAAGATTTAATCATTATCTTACATAGCCTTAATGAGCAGAATTTGTATTCCCTGGTGAGGTTCATTAGTGAAATTATTAAACAGTATTGTGCTTAAAGTTAACCATAAGAATATTTTATCACCCTAGATTGCATTCAAATCTGTTTCTTTGCTGTGAATAAGATTTAGAATGGGAACTCAAAAGCTGAGAACCCTTCTTTTCTCATGAAATCATAGGGTCAGTAGAATCTTGGATAGGTCATGCAACTCCATCATCTGACTTCAAAGTTGGATACATCTAAACTGCTCCTAACAGATGAAATTCTGTTCTATTTTAAGATAGCACTATCAAAGGAAATTTTAACTTTATTTTCAGGGCTATTTCTTCAGTATTAATATCTTTAACACAGTGGGAAATCTAAGCATTTAAGGCAGAGTTGATCTGCTAAATGTTGATATTTGTTGATATGCTAAATGTCTTATTTAATTTCAAATAACAAAAAAATTGTATTCATCTTTTAAAAATAATGCTTAAATCTATCCTTGCCTTCTCTTTTCTAAACTAAAAATCTGAGGTAATTTTTTAATTATGCAAAAAATCTGAAAATTTATGAGGATGTCATAGTTTTTAAAATGTGGACTTTTGAAATGGCTATAATTTTCACATATTGGAATAATTTTCTATTACAGCAAGCAGTTTTCAAATATCCAATTTTTCACACTAATTTCCATACTAATACTTTACTTATATTATTCTGTTTCATAGCTTTCATCAGGAAAAAAAATTGGATAATGATCCAATGATATATTTCCCAAGTTTATAGCTTTGTCATTACTTATCAGATATCCTAAGAATAAACATTCCCACTTACAGTAGAATGTAACTTTTCAAAAAATATTTCCCCTTATGTTTTACTAAGCCACTTTCATTGACCTATTTAGCACATTACATTAACAAATAAAAATGTCTAGAAGGCAATGGCACCCCACTCCAATACTCTTGCCTGGAAAATCCCATGGACGGAGGAGCCTCGTGGGCTGCAGTCCATGGGGTCGCAAAGAGTCGGACATGACTGAGCGACTTCACTTTCACTTTTCACTTTCATGCACTGGAGAAGGAAGTGGCAACCCACTCCGGAATTCTTGTCTGGAGAATCCCAGGGATGGGGGAGCCTGGTGGGCTGCCGTCTATGGGGTTGCACAGAGTCAGACACGACTGAAGTGACTTAGCAGCAGCAGCATGGGGAAAATATTTAATGACATTATATCATAGAGACAAACCAAAATATTATATCATGAAATACTGGTAAGACTAAAACAAAAGTTCCAGAAATTGAAAGTCAAATAAGTTGCTTATTCATTTCATTTTATGGAAATGAATGTTTCTAATATGTACATTTTTCATGTAGTTAGATTTTTTAAAAAGGTGAAAAATCTGTATATTGATCAAAGCTTTATAACCAGTGAAAATACCACATGGAGGAGCCAATCCAATCCAGTCTAAATCAGTTCAGTTCACCTGCTCAGTTGTGTCCAACTCTGCGACCCCATGAATTGCAGCACGTTAACCCTCCCTGTCCATCACCAACTCCCGGGTCTACCCAAACCCATGTTCACTGAGTCAGTGATGCCATCAAACCATCTTCTGCTCTGTCGTCCCCTTCTCCTCCTGCCCCCAACCCTTCCCAGGATCAGAACCTTTTCCAATGAGTCAACTCTTCACATGAGGTGGCCAAAGTATTGGAGTTTCAGCTTTAACATCAGTCTTCCAAAGAACACCCAGGAATGATCTCCTTTAGAATGGATTGGTTGGATCCCCTTGCAGTCCAAGGGACTCTCAAGAGTCTTCTCCAACACCTCAGTTCAAACATCAATTATTCGGCACTCAGCTTTCTTCACAGTCCAACTCTCACATCCATACATGACCACTGGAAAAAACATAGCCTTGACGAGATGGACCTTTGTTGGCAAAATAATGTCTGCTTTTGTATATGCTATCTAGGTTGGTCATAACTTTCTTTCCAAGGAGTAAACATCTTTTAATTTCATGGCTGCAGTCACCATCTGCAGTGATTTTGCAGACCCCAAAAATAAAGTCTGAAACTGTTTCCACTGTTTGCCCATCTATTTCCCATGAAGTGATGGGGCCAGACCATGATCTTTGTTTTCTGAATGTTGAGCTTTAAGCCAACTTTTTCACTCTCCTCTTTCACTTTCATCAAGAGGCTTTTTAGTTCCTCTTCACTTTCTGCCATAAGGGTGGTGTCAAGGGTATATCTGAGGTTGTTGATATTTCTCCTGGCATTCTTGATTCCAGCTTCTGCTTCTTCCAGTCCAGCGTTTCTCATGATGTACTCTGCATATAAGTTAATAAGCACGCTGACAATATATAACCTTGACGTACTCCTTTTGCTATTTGGAAACAGTCTGTTTTTCCATGTCCAGTTCTAACTGTTGCTTCCTCACCTGTATATAGGTTTCTCAAGAGGCAGGTCAGGTGGTCTGGTATTCCCATTTCTTTCAGAATTTTCCACAGCTTATTGTGATCCACACAGGCAAAGGCTTTGACATAGTCAATAAAGCAGAAATAGATGTTTTTTCTGGAACTCTCTTGCTTTTTCCATGATCCAGTGGATGTTGGCAATTTGATCTCTTGTTCCTCTGCCTTTTCTAAAACCAGTTTGAATATCTGAAAGTTCACAGTTCACATACTGCTGAAGCCTGACTTAGATAATTTTGAGCATTACATTACTAGCATGTGAGATGAGTGCAACTGTGCGGTAGTTTTAGCATTCTTTGGCATTGCCTTTCTTTGGCATTGGAATGAAAACTGACCTTTTCCAGTCCTGTGGCCACTGCTGAGATTTCCAAATTTGCTGGCATATTGAGTGCAACACTTTCACAGCATTATCTTTCAAGATTTGAAATAGCTCAACTGGAATTCCATCACCTCCACTAGCTTTGTTCGTAGTGATGCTTTCCAAGGCCCACTTGACTTCACATTCCAGGATGTCAGGCTCTAGGTGAGTGATCACACCATCGTGATTACCTGGGTCATGAAGATCTTTTTTTGTACAGTTCTCCTGTGTATTCTTGCCACCTCTTCTTAATATCTTCTGCTTCTGTTAGGTCCATATCATTTCTGTCCTTTATCGAGCCCATCTTTGCATGAAATGTTCCCTTGGTATCTAATTTTCTTGAAGAGACCTCTAGTCTTTCCCATTCTGTTGCTTTCCTCTATTTCTTTGCACTGATCACTGAGGAAGGCTTTCTTATCTCTCCTTGCTATTCTTTGGAACTCTGCATTCAGATGCTTATATCTTTCCCTTTATCTTTTGTTTTTCACTTCTCTTCTTTTCACAGCTATTTGTAAAGCCTCCCCAGACAGCCATTGTGATTTTTGGATTTCTTTTCCATGAGGATGGTCTTGATCCCTGTCTCCTGTACAATGTCATGTACCTCCATCCATAGTTCGTCAGGCACTCTATCTATTCAGATCTAATCTATTTCTCACTCGCACTGTATAATCATAAGGAATTTGATTTAGGTCATACCTGAATGGTCTAGTAGTTTTCCCTACTTTCTTCAATAAGTCTGAATTTGACAATAAGGAGTTCATGATCTGAGCCACCGTCATCTCCAGGTCTTGTTTTTGCTGACTGTGTAGAGCTTCTCTATCTTTGGCTGCAAAGAATATAACCAATCTGATTTCGGTGTTGACCATCTAGTGATGTCCATGTGTAGAGTCTTCTCTTGTGATGTTGGAAGTGGGTGTTTGCTATGACTAGTGTGTTCCCTTGGCAAAACTCTATTAGCCTTTGTCCTGCTTCATTCCG
Source organism: Bubalus kerabau (assembly GCF_029407905.1). Taxonomy (NCBI): domain Eukaryota; kingdom Metazoa; phylum Chordata; class Mammalia; order Artiodactyla; family Bovidae; genus Bubalus; species Bubalus kerabau. The sequence continues at coordinate 55,922,772 of NC_073630.1, read as the reverse complement.
TATTCCAAGGCTAAATTTGCCTGTTACCGCAGGTGTTTCTTGACTTCCTACTTTTGCATTCCAGTCCCCTATAATGAAAAGGACATCTTTTTTGGTGTTAGTTCTAAAAGGTCTTGTAGGTATTCATAGAACCATTAAACTTCAGCTTCTTCATCGTTACTGGTTGGGTCATAGACTTGCATTACTGTGATATTGAATGGTTTGCCTTGGAAATGAACAGAGATCATTCTGTCGTTTTTAGATTGCATCCAAATACTGCATTTCAGACTCTTTTGTTGACCCAATGGCTACTCCATTTCTTCTAAGGGATTCCTCCCCACAGTAGTAGATATAATGGTCATCTGAGTTAAATTCACCCATTCCAGTCTATTTTAGTTCGCTCTTTCTAGAATGTCGATGTTCACTCTTGCCATCTCCTGTTTGGCCACTTTCAATTTGCCTTGATTCATGGACCTAACATCCCAGGTTCCTATGCAATATTGCTCTTACAGCATCGGACCTTGCTTCTATCACCAGTCACATCCACAGCTGGGTATTGTTTTTGCTTTGGCTCCATCCTTTCATTCTTTCTGGAGTTATTTCTCCACTGATCTCCTGTAGCATATTGGACACCTACAGACCGGGGGAGTTCGCCTTTCCGTATCCTATCATTTTGCCTTTTCATACTATTCATGGAGTTCTCAAGGCAAGAATACTGAAGTGGTTTGCCATTCCCTTTCCCAGTGTACCACATTCTGTTAGACCTCTCCACCATAACCCGCCCATCTTGGGTGGCCCTACAAGGCATGGGTTAGTTTCATGGAATTAGACAAGGCTGTGGTCCTAGTGTGATTAGATTGACTAGTTTCCTGTGATTATGGTTTCAGTGTGTCTGCCCTCTGATGCCTCTCTCAACACCTACCATCTTACTTGGGTTTCTCTTACCTTGGACGTGGGGTACCTCTTCACGGCTGCTCCAGCAAAGAGCAGCTGCTGCTCCTTACCTTAGATGAGGGGTATCTCCTCACAGCCGCCCCTCCTGACCTTGAACATGCAGATCAGGGGCAGCGGCTGAGAGGAGCTACTCCAATCTAAATATCTTTGATGATTTCTTTGTCCTTGTATGACTTAGAGCCACCCCCTACCAAACTGATTAAGTCTCACCTTTGTTTTAAATAGGACAGTGTTAAAATGATGTCCTGTGATTTCAAAGGCTAGTTGGTAAAAGACATAATTATATTCACCCTACTGTCTCTTGGTTCACTAGCTCTGGGGGAAACTAAATCTTATATCATAAGCATGGTCCAGCAATCTTATGGGAAAAGTCACATGGGAAGGCATTCTTGGCTTCCTGTCACCAACCAGCACTAATATATCAAGCATTTGAATGAGCTTTCTTGAAGTCAGGCTCTAGACTCAAGTAAACTTTAAGAAGACAGCTGCTTTGGCCTACATATTAATTGTAGTCTCATAAGGAACTCTGTATAAAATGGTAAAGATACATACTTTTAAGATGCTAAATTCTGGGATGATTTCTTAAATAGCAATAGATAGCTGATACGTTATCCTAAGCTCTAAAGAAATAGTGTTTCATCTTCTGATTACAAAAGTAAAGTATTGCCTTGTTTTAATATCAGTTTTATGTCTGGAAAATTACAAATCAGGTAATATATGAAAATATAAAAATAGAATAAAATCAACACACTCCCAGGTAGACAAGGATATCTTTGATGTTAATGATTATCTGTGATTTTCTAGACATGACCTATATAGAGAGTTACTGAACACATAAATAGAGATTTTGAATATATGAGGAGAATTAAACAAAAACTATATCTGTGATATTTGATACACTCAACTTTAGAGATTGCTTTGATAAACTGCACAGATTTATTGATACAAAATAGGTACATATAAATATATACACACATTCCACCCCCTCCCCAAGAGGTAAGTTTTTTATGCAAGTTATGTGGGAAGAGAGTAGTAACACGGTCACTCTAAAGACACCATTAACTGATGCCTGAAACTTAAGTGAGTAAACCTAAGAGCTAAAATGTAGTTTTTTGTTTGTTTGTTTGTTTGTTTTTTACTAAAGTGCACACTCTTCAATGTCATATAATGTGTAAGGTTATATGCTATGCATTGAAGCTACCAGAGTAAAGGCTTTATAAAAAACATGATTTGATTTTTTCAGCTTAATTTTTTTGTTATCATCACTTTTTTTTTCTTCTTTTGGATTATAAACTTTCTTGAGTAATCCTCAGTGGTAGACTTCCCTTCTTAACTTTATTTTTTTTTTTTAAAGTTAATCCTTCATTCCCAAGATGAGGTAAACATGGAAAATTTGCTCAAGCAAATCTTTTCAGCACTTCTACAATTTTACATATCATGCATCAGTCTTCAGTTTATAAGAGATTTGGAGTTTACTTTAGAGTAATTTACAATGCACACATCTTTTGTTATTAATATATTCATTGTTATTGATTTATTTATATTTTATTTTTCTGCCTCTATCTTATATAAGATTTTTTATATTTTATATATTATAGTATTTTTCTGATGTAATTCACACATACACACACACAGAAATGGACACAGACACATTTTGGCAACATTTTTAAAATTTTTTCATATGTGTATAACTTGTATTAAAAATCTATTTCATACATATTTATTGATTACTAATGTCTTGTATAAAAGTTGTCCCTCTTTAATCTGTTAGGCAGACCAGATGTTTGTTTATTAATTTTAAACTTGTCAATGTAATTTAGCTCTGCTATTTTCTTTTTTGCCATGTTATTAATTATATCATGAAACGAATACTACATAGACATGTAATTTCATTAATTTGGCAAACACACAGTTTTATAACTATCACATGATCAAGATACAGGAAACTTCTACAAATAGTTAGTTATCATGCCTTAATAGTCAATATCTTATCTCAATCCCACTCAAAATACACATGCAATTGCTGATTTTTCTATCCCAATTATTTTAATTTTTCAGAATATTACATAAATGGGACAGTATAAAGGGTAGAACCACTCAGACCTTCTGGATCATTTGCTACTACTACTAAGTCACTTCAGTCGTGTCCGACTCTGTGCGACCCCATAGACGGCAGCCCACCAGGTTCCCCCGTCCCTGGGATTCTCCATGCAAGAACACTGGAGTGGGTTGCCATTTCCTTCTCCAATGCATGAAAGTGAAAAGTGAAAGTGAAGTCGCTCAGTTGTATCCGACTCTTAGCGACCCCATGGACTGTAGCCCACCAGGCTCCTCCATCCATGGGATTTTCCAGGCAAGAGTATGCACTACAATTCTAATCCAGGATTTGAGCTCCATAATCTCCTATTATGTGAACCAAGGCAACCTGACTTCTCTCTCTGGCCAGTCTTGCTACCTTTTATGTCTTCTGCTCTTTCCTAGATGGCTCAGTGGTAAAAATAAATAAATAAATAAATAAATAAAAATATCTGTCTGCTAATGCAGAAGATGTGGTTTTAATCTCTGAGTTGGGGAGATCCCCTGGAGGAGGAAATGGCAACCCACTTCCATATTATTGCCTGGAAAGTCCAATGGACAGAGGAGCCTGGCAGGCTACAGTCCATGGGATCAAAAACAGTTGGATTTAACTTAGCAACTAAGCAAAAGCATGAGCTCTATGTCTTCCACAAGTTTTGTTTCCCTAAGAAACATTCTTCCCACTATTTTTGTCCTCCCTCCCCAAGACAGAGACCAGAGCAGTGTCAACTCCTGAAGAAAAACAAATGTTTCTACTTAGATGTCAACTCTTTAAGAGAAGTTGACATCTAAGTAAAAACTGGAAGAATGATGATATTCTCTCAAAAACAAATTATGTGGTAATGTTTCCAGAAATTGAATAAGCCCTTGTAAACACCTAGATCAATTAGTATACTGAAAATTTAAGCTAAATTCATATTTTAGACAAAATTTTCTGTTAGGATGCATATTTTATTTACAAAGAGGAAATAAATGTGGGGATCCAGGAACAATTATAGATAAAGAAAAAAATTATTTTTGTTGGAATGTAATCATGATAGAGGGGAACAAAAGTAAACAGGAAAATCCAATGGAATCCAAGTTCATAGATGGATAGTTGAAGATATTATAATATAGTAAGGAGTACTGTGTTGCATAGAAAGTGTGAGAAGGGTGGGTTTTTCAGTTTTTCTCTATATTAGGAAGAAATAACTTAGTGTTTCCCCATTAAGAAATATATTAATTATAGGTCTTTATTTCTTGTTCATTTTTAGTTTGATGAGAGTTTTTATTATAAGTGGATGTTGTACTTTATTATACTCTTTGATGTATTATTGAAATGATGATATGGTTTTCCTCTTTAAACTGCTGATGTGATAAATTAATGATTAGCTTTTGAATGTTGAATCAACCTTGTAATCCTAGTATAAACCCTTTTGGTATGGATATGTTATACATTTATGATATTGATGAAAACAATAGCAAAAATAATAAGTGGAAATTATTTGGAATTTTTGTTGTAATTGTCTACTGGAAAGAAGTCATCATATAATATCATTTCAAATAGTATTGAGGCAAATTAAAATGTGTATTTAAACTTTAGGGCAAAAACTATAAAACATAGCTATAATGAATAAGCCAGTGTGTTGCTTCCTTATGAATATTTGGTTTTAAGCAGGAGACAGATTTCTTGTTTATTGGAAAGCAAATAACTTAATCTCTAAATGTACAAAAGAATTAATGATGGCCAATATTTACCAAAAAATAGTATGGCAAGAAAATGAGATCTTGTTCCATGGCTAACTGTCTTTTAAATGCAAAGTCAGAGCTATTTTCAGTCTTTTTTTCAGAAAAAGTCCAGTGTGCATTTTAGTATTTCAACTGGATATCTGTTCTGTGTAATCAAGAGGACTATAGCCTATTGAGAGTGACACAAAATAATACATTTAGGTAATTTTATTTTCTGCTGTCATTGATGCAGTAGTCCCTCCTACATACTACTTTTGAAGTATTTATTGTCAAAAAATTGAAGTTTTCATAAAGCAAGTTGATAATGCAATAATTCACTTTAGTCTTGTCATTAATATAACATTGCTTTGTGTAAGTTTTAGTTCTGAAAACTTCTGGTTTTGAAATTAATTTTACTATAGTCAAGAAGCAACAGTTAGAACCAGATGTGGAACAGCAGACTGGTCCCAAATTGGGAAAGGAGTACATCAAGGCTGTATATTGTCATCCTGCTTATTTAAATTTTATGCAGAGTACAGCATGCAAAATCCCAGATGGATGAAGCACAAGCTGGAATCAAGATTGCTGGGGGAAATATCAATAACCTCAGATACACAGATGACACCATCCTTATGGCAGAAATGAAGAAGATCTAAAGAGTCTCTTGATAAAAGTGAAAGAGGAGAGTGGAAAAGTTGGTTAAAACACAACATTCAAAAAACAAAGATCAAAGAATCCGGTTCCATCACTTCATGGCAAATAAATGAGGAAACAATGGAAACAGTGACAGACTTTTGTATAAAAAATCACTGCAGATCGTGACTGCAGCCTTGAAGATAAAAGATGCTTACTCCTTGGAAGAAAAGCTATGACCAACCTAGACAGCATATTAAAAAATAGAAACATTACTTTCCAAAAAGGTTCTGTCGAGTCAAGGCTATGGTTTTTCCAGTAGTCATGTATGGATGTGAGAGTTGGACTATAAAGAAAGCTGAGTGCTGAAGAATGGATGCTTTTGAACTGTGGTGCTGGAGAAAACTCTTGAGAGTCCCTTGGACTTCAAGGAGATCTAACCAGTCAATCTTAAAGGAAATCAGTCCTGCATATTCATTGGAAGGACTGATGCTGAAGCTGAAACCCTAATATTTTGGCCACCTGATTCAAAGAACCGACTTCTTGGAAAAGTCGTTGATGCTGGGAAAGATTGAAAGCAGGAAGAGAAGGGGATGACAGAGGATGAGATGGTTGGATGGCCTCACTGACTCAATGGATGTGAGTTTGAGCAAGCCCTGGGATTTGGTAATGGACAGGGAAGCCTGGCATGCTGCAGTCCATGGGTGACAAAGAGATGGACACATCTGAGTGACTGAACTGAACTGAAGGATATTACACATATCATCAGACTCTTTTGTGCCTTAGAAAGTGTGAGTCATGGAATACTAGAGTCATGATGCATTTTGTGAGTACAACATTAATGATAAAGCAAAACACTACTTAATAAGGTGAAAAATGGGAAGTTTTATCATTATTGTTGTATTTTTATTATCAATCTACTGTTTAAATATTAGTAAAACAATGCAGGTAACCTCTTTATACTCACACCTTAAAATCTAGGATAATGGTGGTAGTGTACACTTATGATGCCTTTTAAAAGATAAATTAATGTCAAGAATTTAATAAAGATATCAGGGGAAATAATGAAGGTTAAGCAACATACAAAACTAGCTAAGAAAGTTGTAAATGTGTATTAGCTGTGTTCTTCGAAATTAAAGTTGTTGTTGGCACCTTATAGACATGTATTACATTCAAGAAATATTTTTTAAATGAATGGTTGGTTGGCATGCTTGAGCAAGTTTTAAAAGTAATACATATCTTTGAATTGCATTATTAAGGCAAACACCCCTTCTTTTCATCATAAGAACTATTTTCTATGTTAAACTGATACTGTCTACTTAAGATAAAAGATCACTGTGTATGCACATACACACTCACTCAAACATCCACAAAACTTTTGTATAAGACAATATGTGTGTGTGTGCTCAGTCACTTCAGTCGTGTTCAACTCTTCGTGACCCTATGGACTGTAGCCTGTGAGGCTCCTCTGTCCATGAGATTATCCTGGCAAGAATACTGGAATGGTTTGCCATTTCCTCCTCCAGTGGCCCTCTTGACCCTGGGATTGACCCTGTGTCTTCTGTGGCCCTTGCATTGACAAGCAGATTCTTCACTGAGCCACCTTGAAAATCCATATGAAACAATATATGAATATCTAAATGATATGGCACAGCATGTCAGCAGCAAATGTGGATGTCAAGGGGACAGTTGTTTTGCACTGTGCTCTAAGCAGTTTCATACCTGATCTTGGTCACTTGATAGAACTCCAGAACTAGATGATGGCAAGGAATATAACTAATGTTTGCTGGACAGATTAGACACTGTTATTTTATTTATTTATTTTTTCGTTTCATACATGATATTTTACATGTTTCAATGCCATTCTCCCAAATCTTCCCACCCTCTTCCTCTCCCACAGAGTCCATAAGACTGTTCTATACATCAGTGTCTCTTTTGCTGTCTCGTACACAGGGTTATTGTTACCATCTTTCTAAATTCCATATATATGTGTTAGTATACTGTATTGGTGTTTTTCTTTCTGGCTTACTTCACTCTGTATAATAGGCTCCAGTTTCATCCACCTCATTAGGACTGTTATTTTAAAATTTAAAGTGCATGTCTGTTTTCTAAAAATATATTGGGAAATTCCCCAGTGGTCAAGTGGTTAGGACTCCATGTACATGAGGGCCTGGGTTCAATCTCTTGTCGGGAAATTAAGATCCCACAGACTGTGCAGTGAAGCCAAAATAAAAATGATAATTAATAATAATGATTTATTTTATTGATTTATTCCAAAATCAAATAATTTTCTCTTATTTAAAAGGATTTGTGAATATAATTCTTTTTAATTTAAAGCAAATAGAATTTTAGGAAAAATACACTGAAAACACTGAAACTTCCCATTCCTAGGCATATATACAGAAAAGATGAAAACTCTAATTTAAAAAAGACACATGCATCCTCATGTTCATAACAACACTGTTTACAATAGTCAAGACATGGAAACAACCTAGGTATCCATCAACGGATGAATGGATAAAGAAGATATAGGATATATATACAATAAAATATTCAGTTCAGTTCAGTTCAGCCGCTCAGTCATGTCCGACTCTTTGGGACCCCATGGACTGCAGCATGCCAGGCTTCCCTGTCCATCACAAACTCCCAGAGCTTGCTCAAACTCATGTCCATTGAGTCAGTGATGCCATCCAACCATCTCCTCTGTCATCCCCTTCTCCTGCCTTCAATCTTTCCCAGCATCAGGATCATTTCCAATGAGTCAATTCTTCACATCAGGTGGCCAAAGTATTGGAGTTTCAGGTTCAGCATCAGTCCTTCCAATGAATATTCAGGACTGATTTCCATTAGGATTGACTGGTTTGATCTCCTTGCAATGGAATATTACTAACCATAAAAAAAGAATGAAATAATGCCATTTGAAGCAACATGAGAGGACCTAGAGATTATCATGCTAAGTGAAGCAAATCAAACAAAGAACAATAATATGATGTGATACTATATGATAACATAACAACTACATGATATCAGTTATATGTGGAATCTAAAAATAGTACAAATAGCTTATTTATAGAACAGAATCAGACTCATATAGAAACTCTGCAACATACCAGACTTCCCAGTCCATCACCAACTCCTGGAGCTTGCTCAAACTCATGTCCATTGAGTCAGAGATACCATCCAATCATCTCATCCTCTGTTGTTCCCTTCTCCTCCTGCCTTCAATCTTTCCCAGGATCAGGGTTTTTTCGGAGGAGTCAGTTCTTCACATTAGGTGGCCAAACTTTGGAGCTTCAGCTGCAGCATCAGACCTTACATTGAATATTCAGGACTGATTTCCTTTAGGATTGACTGGTTTGCTCTCTTTGCAGTCCAAGGGACCCTCAAGGGTCTTCTTCAACACCATGGTTCAAAAGCATCATTTCTTTGGTGCTCAGCCTTTTTCATGGTCCAACTCTCACACCCATACGTAACTACTGGAAACACTATAGTTTTGACTATTCGGACCTTTGTCAGTAAAGGAATATCTCTGCTTTTAATATGCTTTCTAGGTTTGTCATTGCTTTTCTTCCAAGGAGTGTCTTTTAATTTCATGGCTGCAGTCACCATCTGCAGTGACTTTGGAGCCCAAGGAAATAAAGTCTGTCACTGTTTCCATCATTTCCCCATCTATTTTCCACGAAGTATGTGACCAGATGTGAGAGTTGGACTATAAAGAAAGCTGAACACCACAGAATTGATGCTTTTGAACTGTGGTGTTGGAGAAGACTCTTGAGAGTCCCTTGGACTGCAAGGAGATCCAACCAGTCCATCCTAAAGGAAATCAGCTCTGAAAATTCATTGGAAAGACTGATGTTGAAGCTGAAACTCCAATACTTTGGCCATCTGATGCAAAGAGCTGATTCATTTGAAAAGACCCTGATGCTGGGAAAGACTGAGGGCAGGAGGAGAAGGGGATGACAGAGGATAAGATGGTTGGATGGCATCACCGACTCAATGGACATGGGTTTGGGTGGACTCCGGGGGTTGGTGATGGACAGGGAGGCCTGGTGTGCTGCAGTTCATGGGGTCACAAACAGCCAGACACAACTGAGATACTGAACTGAAACTGGATGGGACCAGATGCCAAGATTTTAGTTTTCTGAATGTTGAGTTATTTACTACAATACATACTACCATGTATAAAATAAACAACAAGAATTTATTGTTTAGCACTGGGAACTATATTCAATATCTTTAAATAATCAATGTTTCAATAACCAATAATGGAAAATAATCAGAAAAAAATTGTGTGTGTGTGTGTGTGTGTGTGTGTGTATACTCTGCATATAAGTTAAATAACCAAGATGACAATATACAGCCTTGACATACTCTTTTCCCAATTTGGAACCAGTCTGTTGTTCCATATCCAGTTCTAACAATTTCATTATTAGTCAAACCATAATAATTCAAAAGGAGTAGAAGGGAAGTTTTACCCCTCCTTGACTGTACTAACCTATTGATAATAGTATTGCTTCAATAATGAAGGCTCAGCAGAATACCTAATCCAATATTTTAGGTTCGGTTCAATATTTAAACAGTTCAACTTCTGTGATTATCTTACTAATATGTTGTAATGATAATTTTAGAGAAACAGTGAATCAGTTTTTTATAATTTCTTACTACAGAAGGGTTCAATAAAATTTTAGAAAATATAAATTGACAAAATAAAACACAAAATTTATGATTGACAAATAACTCTTAGAGCATTATATTTGATTTCGTAAAAGTAATTGCAATTTTACATTGTTGAACTTTGCCATTTGATATTGGAATACATTCTTAAATGCGGTAATGTTAAACATCATTTTAATGTACATTTCTCACTTTATGCTTTTTGCTAATGATTTATTACTTGCTGTTTATTTTATATGTGTATTAGACTAGGGAAATTATGTTAGACAAAAGGTAAACTTGAGCTATTTTCTTATTTGAGTTCAAAATGGGTCCTAAAGCAGCAGAGACAACTCACAACATCAACACATTTGGGCCAGGAAGTACTTACAAAGGTACAGTGCAGTGATGGTGCAAGAAGTTTTGCAAAGGAGACAAGAGTCTTAAAGGTATAGAGCACCACGGCCAACCAAAGGAAGCTGATGACCAACTGAGAGGATCACTGAAGCTGATCCTCTTACAACTACAGGAAAAGTTCCAGAAGAACACATTGTTGACCATACTATGGTCATGCAGCACTTGAACCAAATTGGAAAGATGAAAAAGCTCAATAAGTGGGTACCTCATGAGCTGACCGCAAATTAAAAAAAAACATCATTTTGAATTATCATCTTCTCTTGTATGCAACAACAGTGAACCATTTCTGTATCAGATTCTGTCATGATATGTGACAAGAAGTGGATTTTATATGACAACTGGCAATGGCAAACTGAGTGGTTGGACCTAGAGGAAGCTCCAAAGTGTTTCCCAAAGCCAAACTTGCACCAAAATAAGATCATGGTCACTGTTTGGTGATCTACTGCCATCTGATTCTGCTGCCAGTCTGATCCAATACAGCGTTCTGAATCCTAGTGAAACCATTACATCTGAGAAGTATGCTCAGCAAATCAATGAAATGCAAAAGTTGAACAAATTTCGCTACAAAGTTTCACTCCATCTGCCATATTCACCTGGCCTCTTGACAACCAACTACTACTTCTTCAAGCATCTGGACAACTTTTTGCAGGGAGAATGCTTTCACAAGCAGCAGGAGGCAAAAACTGCTTTCCAATTCATTGAATCCCAAAGCACGGATTTTTAAGCTATAGGAAATAACAAACATTTCTCATTGGCAAAAATATGTTGATTGTAATGGTTCCTGTTTTGATTAAAAAGATGTGTGTGCACCTAGTTATAATGATTTAATATTCATGATCTGAAGCCACAATTACTTTTGTACCAACCTATTATTTCATTCGCTGGATCATGGAAAAAGCAAGAGAGTTCCAGAAAAACATTTATTTCTACTTTATTGACTATGCCAAAGCCTTTGACTGTGTGGATCACAATAAACTGTGGAAAAGTCTGAATGAGATGGGAATACCAGACCACCTCACCTGCCTCTTGAGAAACCTGTATGCAGGTCAGGAAGCAACAGTTAGAACTGGACATGGAACAACAGACTGGTTCCAAATAGGAAAAGGAGTATGTCAAGGCTGTATATTGTCATCCTGCTTATTTAACTTATATGCAGAGTATATCATGAGAAAGGCTGGGCTGGAGGAAGCACAAGCTGGAATTAAGGTTGCCAGGAGAAATATCAATAACCTCAGATATGCAGATGACACCACCCTTATGACAGAAAGTGAAGAAGAACTAAAAAGCCTCTTGATGAAAGTGAAAGAGGAGAGTGAAAAAGTTGGCTTAAAGTTCAACATTCGGAAAACTAAGATCATGGCATCTGGTCCCATCACTTCATGGGAAATAGATGGGGAAACAGTGGAAAGAGTGTCAGACTTTATTTTTGGGGCTCCAAAATCACTGCAGATGGTGACTGCAGCCATGAACTAAAAGACGCTTACTCCTTGGAAAGAAAGTTATGACCAACCTAGACAGCATATTGAAAAGCAGAGACATTACTTTGCCAACAAAGGTTGGTCTAGTCAAGGCTATGGTTTTTCCAGTGGTCATGTATGGATGTGAGTGAAAGTAAAAGTGAAAGTGAAGTTGTTCAGTAGTGTCCGACTCTTTGCAACCCCATGGACTATAGCCTACCAGTCTCCTTCATCCATGGAATTTTCCAGGCAAGAGTACTGGAGTGGATTGCCATTTTCTTCTCCAGGGGATCTTCCCAATCCAGGGATCGAACCCGGGTCTCCCGCATTGCAGGCAGACACTTTACCATCTGGGCCACCTGGGAAGAGGTGGACTATAAAGAAAGCTGAGCACTGAAGAATTGATGCTTTTGAACTGTGGCGTTGGACAAGACTCTTGAAAGTCCCTTGGACTGCAAGGAGATCCAACCAGTCCATCCTAAAACAGATCAGTCCTGGGTGTTCATTGGTAGGATTGATGTTGAAGCTGGAGCTCCAATGCTTTGGCCACCTGATATGAAGAGCTGACTCACTTGAAAAGACCTTGATGCTGGGAAAGACTGAAGGCATGAGGAGAAGGGGACAACAGAGGATGAGATGGTTGGATGGCATCACTGACTCAATGGACATGGGTTTTGGTGGACTCTGGGAGTTGGTGATGAACAGGGAGGCCTGGCATGCTGCAGCTCATGGGGTCGCAAAGAGTCAGACACGACTGAGTGACTGAACCGAACAAGTCATTCAATATGTATTTTTATAAACTAATTTACACACTAGTAAACAAAAAAACTTTTAGTAATGCTAGATTCTAAACCATGTAAGGTATTAGGAAGTCACCTGGCAATTATTTGCCCTAGATGGAGTTAATAAGATGAATGCTGTCACTGTGCAATATAGACACATATACATGAACATAATAGCTTGTTATATAACTTTTGTGCTTTGTGTAAAAATATTTCTCTATGAAAAGGCTTTTATCAGTGACATATTTGCAAATTTAACAAAACTCTGAAACTAGCATAGTGTAATTTATTCCTGAGCAGAGGAGGGGGATAAACCTTTTAGATGAAAACACAGGAAAGTGTTTCCACTTGAATAGAAAAGGTAGCAATCCCAAAAGGTTTATTGAACATGAAAACTTGAAATGCTGTAATGCTCCTAAGGAATTAAATGATGCAGTAATAAATCAAAAAAAGGATATGAATTACCAAAAGTGTTTGCATAATTGTAATGTACAAGTGTCATTATAGTACATTAGTGTAGGATTCTAAAAAAATTCTATAGAAGAATTTCTCTACTAAACTGTAGAAATTATGCTTATTTTTCCTCCATATATTAGTATTAGGCCATTCATCTAGCTTTCAAAATTTTCCATTTAATACAAACTTTTACTCACTTAAATGTGCAACATGATTTTATTTCTAATGCTCACATATATAGACTTCTAAAGTAAGTGGTGACTTTCCAGGTGGCTCAGACAGTAAAGCATCTGCCTGCAATACTGGAGACCCAGGTTCAATCCCTGGGTGGGGAAGATCTCCTGGAGAAGGCAATGGCAAATCACTCCAGTATTCTTGCCTAGAAAATCTCATGGACAGAGGAGCCTGGTAGGCTACAGTCCATGGGGTCGCAAAGAGTCAGACACGACTGATCGACTTCACTTTCACTTTCACTTTCAAAGTAAATGGTAGAACCTACAAAGGAGCCCAACAACAACAAAAGTAACTTTAACAAATATTCATTGAACATTTATAATTTTCCAGCTGCCCTTCTAGGAATACAAAAACTACAAGACATAGATCCCATGGAACAGGAAATACCAACCTGTCCTAGTATTCTTGCCTTAAAAAGTTCGATGAACAGAGAATCCTGTAGGGCTACAGTCCATGGGGTCACAAAGAGTGGGACATGATTGAGCAACCGAGCACAGCATACAGTGTATGAAATATCTGAGAGTAAAAATTTACATTATATTAAAGTGTAATAGCAAAATAAACAGATAGTAGAATAATAAATATATGGCTGATGGTGATAGGCATTACAAAGAAAAACTAAATGAGAGCAAAAGTCAATAAATGATGCCAGGGTAGTGGTTAATTTTATTGTATATTTGATGGTGATATTTCACTTATGAAATGTTATTTGAGCAGAAAAACACAGGAAATGAAGGAGGATGTCATACAAATATAAATTAAAAGCATGTTCCATGTAGAGGAAATAACAAGTACACAGAACCTGAATGAACAGCTTGTCTGTTGCTTTTGAGGAAAAACTAGGAGGCAACTAAGAAGGTCATAGAGATGATAGAGAAAGAACGTAGTAATGGATGAACATCTAGCACTTAGAAAAGCTTTGAATTTTTATTTTTATTTTTCTAGCAGCAGAAAGAAACCATCTGATTTTATTTTTCAGAAAAGTTACCTTGTCAAAAACAGACTGCAGAGGAGGGAGAAGTGGAGCAAATTTGGAAGTAAGGAAATCAAACAGATCAATAATTCAAGAACATATTATGTTGTTTTTACCAAATCAATGGTAGTGGAAATGTTCAGGCATGGCTTGTTCTATATGTATTTGGGTAGTTGATGAATATAATTTGCTGATGAATGGAATGGGCATGTGCAAGACAGAGTATGTCAACATTTATTTTATCTCCAGAAAGTGAGGGATGGAATCTTTATTTCCTGATATGAAGAGAACTTTGGGTAGAGGTGTCTTTTCTGATTGAATAACACAATGATTATTGGGATCTAGTTGTATGACAAGCCGCAATAGTAAGTGTAAAGCTTAAGAGGTGAACAATCATAATACATTGGGAATGGATGTCATCAAGGAAGTATTGTGTTGAATCTCCTGTTATGTAAAGGAATATATGAGTGAAGCCACTTTGGGTGAAGGAGACTGCTATAAATCCAATCTTACAGTTCCCAGTGAAGAAGAATGTATAATCAGATATGTGTTATTAAAATAATCAAATGTGGGAAGATTTGGGAGAATGGCATTGAAACATGTAAAATATCATGTATGAAATGAGTTGCCAGTCCAGGTTCGATGCACGATACTGGATGCTTGGGGCTGGTGCACTGGGACGACCCAGAGGGATGGAATGGGGAGGGAGGAGGGAGGAGGGTTCAGGATGGGGAACACATGTATACCTGTGGTGGATTCATTTTGATATTTGGCAAATCTAATACAGTTATGTTAAGTTTAAAAATAAAATAAAATTAAAAAAAAAAAGAAAAAAAAATAAAGACAGAAAAAAAAATAAAAAAAAATAATCAAATGTAATGAAGGTAGAAAAGTAGAACAATAAGAAACATTAAAAAAAAAATAAAAAACAGAGGTTTTAAACAGAAGCACAGAGATTTGAGAAGAGAATATCAAAGAGTAAAAATGACACTGATATGTACTCCTGATCCTAAGGACAACAGCATTTGGAATGTTTTTCCCCACTTTGAAAAAACTTGAATGATTCAGGGAAGAATCAGTTTTAACTAAGGCAGAGAGATGCAACAAACTTTCACAAAGAATTCTCTGATAGGCAGGATAATTATTTCCTTTGAAACAAGTTATGTAGAAGACAAAGGGAAAGGCTTGGAAGTAAAAGAGATCACACTGAAAATGAGAATTAGGAAAAAAGATAAAAAAAGATTGTACTTTTGACAGAGACCTAGAAAACAGGAGTTTTATGGTTTAAAGCTTGTGGTTTAAAGATTTTAGGATAATATAGCCTGATGCTTCTAGAGCCAAAAAACTGCTCCTTTCATTAATTTTATTGACTAACTTTTAATTCACTTAGTTAATCATTTATTAACTAAGAATTAAATATTAAAGTATCTTAAAAGTAAAAGAAAAACATATGTTATACTAACATTAATCAAAAGAAAATTTTGGTGATATATAACATGATGTAAGATAGATTTTAGAGCAAAATGCATTACTAAACATAAAGAAGTCATTTTAAAATTATAAACAAGTAAAAGGGTCAATTCACCAGAGGAATAAAGCAATTCTTAACTTTTAGATAACTAATAAAAGATCTTTGGTACACATTAAACAAAAATTTATACCTTGAAGAAGAAATGGAAAAAAGGGCAATTATATTAAATAATTTCAAACATTTCTCTTTTAATATTTTTTGCAAGTACTCTGCAAATTCAGAAGACATAGAAGACTTGAAAAAATCATAACCTAATTAGAAATGATTGATATTATAGAAATAGGAGAATCAGATCAGATCAGATCAGTCGCTCAGTCGTGTCCGACTCTTTGTGACCCCATGAATCGCAGCACGCCAGGCCTCCCTGTCCATCACCAACTCCTGGAATTCACTGAGACTCACGTCCATTAAGTCAGTGATGCCATCCAGCCATATCATCCTCTGTCGTCCCCTTCTTCTCTTGCCCCCAGTCCCTCCCAGGATCAGAGTCTTTTCCAATGAGTCAACTCTTAGCATGAGGTGGCCAAAGTACTGGAGTTTCAGCTTTAGCATCATTCCTTCCAAAGAAATCCCAGGGCTGATCTCCTTCAGAATGGACTGGTTGGATCTCCTTGCAGTCCAAGGGACTCCAAAGCGTCTTCTTCAACACCACAGATCAAAACCATCAATTCTTCAGCGCTCAGCCTTCTTCACAGTCCAACTCTCACATCCATACATGACCACAGGAAAAACCATAGCCTTGACTAGACCAAGCTTTGTTGGCAAAGTAATATCTTTGCTTTTGAATATGCTATCTAGGTTGGTCATAACTTTCCTTCCAAGGAGTAAACGTCTTTTAATTTCATGGCTGTAATCACCATCTGTAATGATTTTGGATCCCAGAAAAATAAAGTCTGACACTATTTCCACTGTTTCCCCATCTATTTCCCATGAAGTGGTGGGACCAGATGCCATGATCTTAGTTTTCTGAATGTTGAGCTTTAAGCCAACTTTTTCACTCTCCTCTTCCACTTTCATCAAGAGGCTTTTTAGTTCTTCTTCACTTTCTGCCATAAGGGTGGTGTCATCTGCACATCTGAGGTTATTGAGATTTCTCCTGGCAATCTTGATTCCAGCTTGTGGTTCTTTCAGTCCAGCATTTCTCATGGTGTACTCTGCATATTAGTTAAATAAACAAGGTGACAATATACAGCCTTGACATACTCCTTTTCCTATTTGGAACCAGTCTGTTGTTCCATGTCCAGTTCTAACTGTTGCTGCCTGACCTGCATACAAATTTCTTAAGAAGCAGATCAGGTGGTCTGGTATTCCCATCTCTTTCAGAATTTTCCACAGTTTATTATGATCCACACAATCAAAGGCTTTGGCGTAGTCAATAAAGCAGAAATAGATGTTTTTCTGGAACTCTCTTGCTTTTTCCATGATCCAGCGGATGTTGGCAATTTCCTCTGCCTTTTCTAAAACCAGCTTGAACATCAGGAAGTTCACGGCTTACGTATTGCTGAAGCCTGGCTTGGAGAATTTTGAGCATTACTTTAGTAGCGTGTGAGATGAGTGCAATTGTGAGGTAGTTTGAGCATTCTTTGGCATTGCCTTTCTTAGGGATTGGAATGAAAACTGACCTTTTCCAGTCCTGTGGTCACTTCTGAGTTTTCCAAATTTGTTGGCATATTGAGTGCAGCAGTTTCACAGCATCATCTTTCAGGATTTGGAATAGCTCATCTGGAATTCTATCACCTCCACTAGCTTTGTTTGTAGTGATGCTTTCTAAGGCCCACTTGACTTCACATTCCAGGATGTCTGGCTCTAGGTCAATTTTTACACCATCATGATTATCTGGGTCATGAAGATCTTTTTTGTTCAGTTCTTCTGTGTATTCTTGCCATCTCTTTTTAATATCTTCTGCTTCTGTTAGGTCCATACCATTTCTGTCATTTATCGAGCCCATCTTTGCATGAAATGTTCCTTTGGTATCTCTGATTTTCTTGAAGTGATCTCTAGTCTTTCCCATTCGGTTGTTTTCCTCTATTTCTTTGCATTTATCACTTAAGAAGGCTTTCTTATCTCTCCTTGCTATTCTTTGGAACTCTGCATTCAGATGTTTATATCTTTCCTTTTCTCCTTTGCATTTCACTTCTTTTCTTTTGACAGCTATTTGTAAGGCCTCCCCAGACAGCCATTTTGCTTTGTTGCATTTCTTTTCCATGGGGATGGTCTTGATCCCTGTCTCCTGTACAATGTCACGAACCTCATTCCAGTCATGAGGCACTCTATTTATCAGATCTAGGCCCTTAAATCTATTTCTCACTTCCACTGTATAATCATAAGGGATTTGATTTAGGTCATACCTGAATGGTCTAGTGGTTTTCCCTACTTTCTTCAATTTCAGTCTGAATTTGGCAATAAGGAGTTCATGGTCTAAGCCACCGTCAGCTCCTGGTCTTGTTTTTGCTGACTGTATAGAGCTTCTCCATCTTTGGCTGCAAAGAATATAATCAATCTGATTTCGGTGTTGACCATCTGGTTAGGTCCATGTATAGAGTCTTCTCTTGTGTTGTTGGAAGAGGGTGTTAGTTATGACCAGTGCATTTTCTTGGCAAAACTCTGTTAGTCTTTGCCCTGCTTCATTCCATATTCTAAGGCCAAATTTGCCTGTTACTCCAGGTGTTTCTTGACTTCCTACTTTTGCATTCCAGGACCGGCGCGCTGAGAGCAGGCGGCTGCGACCAGCGTGCTAAGTGCGGCGGAGAGGAGCTACCTCAAGTCCGAGGTCAGGGGCAGAAGCCGGGAGGACCCCATGCCCGAAGGATGGCGGCCAAGAGGAGTTACCCCATGTCCAAAGTCGGGGGCAGCGGCAGAGAGTGCCAGACTGCAACTGCGCAGGAACGGCTGAGAGGAGCTACTCTGCGTCCAAGGTTGGGGGGGCGGCCAAGAGGAGATACCCCACGTCCGAGGTCAGGGGCAGTGGCCAGGAGGAGCTACCCCACGCCCCCACGCCCGAGGCCAGAGGCGGCAGCCGGGATGACCAACCCCATGTCCAAGGAGCCGTGGCTGTGCGGGCGCAGGAGGGCCTAAAGGAGCTATCCCACATTAAAGGTCAGGAAGGGCGGCGGTGAGGAGATACCCCTCGTCCAAGGTAAGGAGCAATGGTTGTGCTTTGCTGGAGCAGCCGTGAAGAGATACCCAACATCCAAGGTAAGAGAAACCCAAGTAAGACGGTAGGTGTTGCAAGAGGGCATCAGAGGGCAGACACACTGAAATCATACTCACAGAAAACTAGTCAATCTAATCACACTAGGACCACAGCCTTGTCTAACTAAGCCATGCCCGTGGGGCAACCCAAGATGGGCAGGTCATGGTGGAGAGATCTGACAGAATGTGGTCCACTGGAGAAGGGAATGGCAAACCACTTCAGTATTCTTGCCTTGAGAACTCCATGAACAGTCTGAAAAGGCAAAATGATAGGACACTGAAAGAGAAACTCCCCAGGTCAGTAGGTGCCCAATATACTACTGGAGATCAGTTGAGAAATAACTCTAGAAAGAATGAAGGGATGGAGCCAAAGCAAAAAGAATACCCAGCTGTGGATGTGACTGGTGATAGAAGCAAGGTCCAATGCTGTAAAGAGCAATATTGCATAGGAACCTGGAATGTCAGGTCCATGAATCAAGGCAAATTAGAAGTGGTCAAACAAGAGATGGCAAGAGTGAATGTCAACATTCTAGGAGTCAGCGAACTGAAATGGACTGGAAGGGTGAATTTAACTCAGATGACCATTATATCTACTACTTCAGGCAGGAATCCCTCAGAAGAAATGGAGTAGCCATCATGGTCAACAAAAGAGTCCGAAATGCAGTACTTGGATACAATCTCAAAAACGACAGAATGATCTCCATTCATTTCCAAGGCAAACCATTCAATATCACAGTAATCCAAGTCTATGCCCCAACCAGTAACGCTGAAGAAGCTGAAATTGAACGGTTCTATGAAGACCTACAAGACCTTTTAGAACTAACACCCAAAAAAGATGTCCTTTTCATTATAGGGGACTGGAATGCAAAAAATAGGAGAATACCCATACATTAATCAATGACTTTCTTTGAGAAAGTAAACATTGATTTTCTAGTTACTAATTTTTAGTGTTATCAGGAATGAGAGAAGTAGTATATTTCTTGAAAGACACAAGATATTGAAACACAAGAAAAAACAGTAAATATGAACAGACCTACAGAAAATGTATTTCACATTAAAATCATACCCACAAATACAAGTCTAGGAAGAAGCAGCACCAATTATATATAAATTAAGATTGAAGAGGAAAAGAATATTTTCTAACTCAGTCTTCAAGGCCAGCATTACTCTGATATCAAAATCAGAAAAAGAAAATTATAGGAAAGCAACACAGTATCATTCACAAGGATAGATTCAAATGTCTTTCAGATGTTTTATTAAAAGGAACACAAAAAATATAAAAAGTTTAACATATGTTGACAAAGTAGGTTTTATTTCAGAAATGCTAGTTTAGTTTAACATTTGGAAGTATAACAACTTACCAAAGGATATCCATATGATACTTTTAATAGGTTTACAAAAGTCTTTAGGTAAAATTCAATGTCCACTATGGATAAAACTCATCAAACTATGATTTTTTTTTTAAAAAAAAAAGCTCATTATGATAAAGGATATCTACAAAAGAACAAAAGTTTTAAAAAGCTATTAAACATATTTAATGGTGAAACCTTGAGTATTTGCTCCCTAAATAAAGTCTCACCTAGTGCAATAAGGCAAGAAAGAAGAGCAATAATCTTGCTTAAAAAGAGAGAAGAAAATTTATTCACAAATGGCTTAACTGTCTGTATCTATGATGGGAACTGGCAAGGTTGCAAAAATCAACAACATAAACAATCATGTATTTCTATATTCTAAATATAAACAAAATGAAAAGTACTATTTACAGTGGCATAAAATATATGCTTGCTCCTTGAAAGAAAAGTTATGACCAACCTAGACAGCATTTTAAAAAGCAGAGACATTACTTTGCCAACAAAGGTCTGTCTAGTCAAAGCTAGGGTTTTTCCAGTAGTCAGGTATGGATGTGAGAGTTGGACCATAAAGAAAGCTGAGCACTGAAGAATTGATGCTTTTGAACTGTGGTGATGAAGAAGACTCTTGAGAGTCCTTTGGACTGCAAAGATATCCAACCAGTCCATCCTAAAGGAAATCAATTCTGAAAAATCATTGGAAGGACTGATGAAGCTTAAACTCCAATACTTTGGCCACCTGATGCAAAGAACTGACTCTTTGGAAAAGACCCTGATGCTTGGAAAGATTGAAGGCAGGAGGAGAAAGGGACAACAGAGGATGAGATGGTTGTACAGCATCACCTACTCAACAGACATGAGTTTGAGTAAACTTTGGGAGTTGGTGATGGACAGGGAAGCCTGGTGTGCTGCAGTCCATGTGGTCATAAAGAGTCGATCACGACTGAGCGACTGAACTGAACTGAACTGACTGAAGATCTACAAACAACTTGAAGAACAATCTGATTTAAAAAATGTACAAGACTTCTACACTGAAGGCCCCCAAAATATTTTTTTTTATTTTACTAAGATAAAATTTTAAAAAATAGATTGAAAGCTATATACTAATCATGGATCTGAACACTGATATTGTTAAATGTCAATTTCCCTGATAGATAAAATGCCATCACAATTAAAGCTTTCATCAGGGTTTTTGTTGTTGTTGTGAGAAATTGGCAAGCTAATTCTAAAATATAAATAAAAATAAAAGGGCTTAGAATAGCTAAAATAAATTTTTAAAAGAAACAAGGGTAGAGAATATATACTGACTTTGTTTTTATAAAACTGCAAAAATAAAAACAAAGATATAATGATGTCATAACAGACAAATCAATGTAACAAAATAGTCCAGAAAGAGATTCATGCATCTTTGCTCAATTGATTTTTGACAACTGTACACAGGCGTCCAGTGGAGAAAAATCAGTTCAGTTCAGTCGCTTAGTTGTGTCGCATTCTGCAACCCCATGGACTGCAGCATGACAGGCTTCCCTGTCTATCACCAACTCCTAGAGCTTGCTCAAACTCTTGTCCTTCGAGTCGGTGATGCCATCCAACCATCTCATCCTCTGTTGTCCCCTTCTCCTCCTGCCTTCAATCTTTCCCAGCATCAGGGTCTTTCCCAATGAGTCAGTTCTTCACATTAGGTGGCCAAAGTATTGGAACTTTAGCTTCAACGTCGGTCCTTCCAATGAATATTCAGGACTGATTTCATTTGAGATTGACTGGTTTTATCTCCTTGCTGTCCAAGGGTTTCTCCAAGGGAAAAACCACAGCTTTGATTATACAGACTTTGTTGGTAATGTAATGTGTCTGCTTTTTAATATGCTGTCTAGATTTGTCATAGTTTTTCTTCCAAGGAGCAAGCATCTTATAATCTTCTAAATATGGTGCTAGAATAATTAAATATTCTTGTTAGAAAAAAAAAAAAGAAATGTTGATCTAAAGCTCATATCAGATATAAAAATTGGCTCAAAATGTATCATATACTGAAATATAAAAGCTCGAAGTATAAAAGCTTTAGGAGAAAACACAAAATAAAAATATTTTTATCTCAGTTTAGCAAAGATTTCTCAGAACACCAAAAGCACTATCCATGAAAGAAAAAGTGAAGTGTTAATGTCGCTCAGTTGTGTCCATCTCTTTGCGACCCTTTATAGTCCATGGAATTCTCCAGGCCAGAATGCTGGACTGGGTAGCCTCTCCTTTCTCCAGTGGATCTTCCCAACCCAGGAATCGAACCCAGGTCTCCCATCTTGCAGGTGGATTCTTTACCAGCTGAGCCACAATGGACGTCCAAGAATAGTGGAGTGGGTAGCCTGTCCCTTCTCCAGGGGATCTTCCCGACCCAGGAATTGAACCTGGGTCTCCTTCATTGCAGGTGGATTCTTTACCAACTGAGCTATCAGGGAAAGAAAGAAAAAAAAATATTAATTTGGTGTGATCAGAATTAAAATCTTTTGCTTCTTGAAAACATTGTTAATATTTGTTTCAAAAGAAGAAGCCAACGAATTGGAGAAGGGTCTTGCAAATTGTATCCCTGATAATGAATATCTATTCAGATTATTAAAAAATAAAAATTAAAATTAACCTCACTAATCATTAAGCAAAGTAGGTACCCAATTTTATATATGAAGAAAGTATTTGAAGAAGTACTTCACCAATGGTACATGATGGCTTATATGCACATGAAAAAAGGCTCAACATTTAGACATTAAAGAAATAGAAATTAAAATCACAGTGAGATGAATCTACAAATCTACTGAAAAAAATTGAAGCTATAAAGACTGATAATACCTGGCATGAGCAGGTTGTTAAGCAACAAGAAATCCCATAAACTGCTGATGCCATATAACATGATATATTATATATGAAAAATAGTTTGAGATTTTCTTAAAATGTTGAGTATATTGTGATTATATGATATAGACATTCTTGTCCTAGGAATTTACACAAGAGAAACAAAGCCTGTGTTCATACAAAACCTTGGAAATGATGCAAATAACCACTAACACAGCAATGATGTTATGATATATACTTTTCAGCATAAAAAATGAACTACTGATATATACAGCTTAGATGATTCTCAACTGCTATGTCACATCAGTCGTGTCTGACTCTGTGTGACCCCATAGACAGCAGCCCACCAGGCTCCGCCATCCCTGGGATTCTCCAGGCAAGAACACTAGAGTGGGTTGCCATTTCCTTCTCAAAATAATTATGTTAAATGGGAGAAACCAGTAAATAAAGGGTGTATATATATATATATACTGTGTCATTCCACCACTGTAAAAATTTAGAAAATATAAACAAACGTATAGTAACAGAAGGCACCAAGTATATAGTCTGATTTTGATGGCCTTTTTCTGTGTCACCATAACTCCTTACACTTGGATCTCTTAGGATTTGTCATACCATATTGAAACGTGAACTCTTTTTCTTATTCTGTCTTACTAGAATAAGTATCCTTGAAGTTGTAGACATTTGAACTCTCAGTTATTAGCAGAAATTCTATCCTGCAGTAAGTTTTCAAATATAAAAGACAGAGTTTTACAATGACATCTAAGCTTTTACATGAACTAGCCACTCATTTAACCTCTGTGACCTCATACCTACTACTCCCCACTCACTCACAGAGGCCTCCTTGATATTCCTCAGATATGCCAGGCATGATCCAACCTTAAGCCTTTGCAATAGCCAATACTTTTGTCTAGAATAGCCTTACTGCTGACACTTCTTGGCAAACTATCTCACCTTTTCATTTCTTTGTTCAAATGTCACCTTCACTATAACTACTCTGAGTTTCCTACTTAAAATTTTAACTTCCCATCCTCTGCTACCAATCTTTTTCTCACCCTAATCTATTTTTTCCCATTGTACTCCTCATCTTTCAACACATACTTAATTTTCTTACTTAGAATTCTTGCTTTTATGTATTTATATCCCCTGTTAAAAGCTCTGCAAAGCCAAGTGTTTTGTCCACCAGCATAATCTAAAATGGTATCTGCCCTTTAGTGGGTGCTCTATAGAGACTTGGTAAATTACTGAATAAATTAATGTTAAAAGAATGCATAGCTTTATAACTCAGTGACAAAATTTTTAAGTTAAATTCATGTACATCATAGCTTAGATTTATTTAAAAAATATTCTTTATCTTATAGTAGATAAAATATATGAGCCTTAAAGAAACAATCATAAAAATTACCATTTCATAAGTACTCCAAAGATGGGCTTGATAAAGGACAGAAATGGTATGGACCTAACAGAAGCAGAAGATATTAAGAAGAGTTGGCAAGAATACACAGGAGAACTGTACAAAAAAGATCTACATGGCCAAGATAATCACGATGATATGATCACTCAACTAGAGCCAGACGTCCTGGAATGTGAAGTCCAGTGGGTCTTAGAAAGCATCACTATGAACAAAGCTAGTGGAGGTGATGGAATTCCAGTTGAGCTATTTAAAATCCTGAAAGATGATGCTGTGAAAGTGCTGCACTCAATATGAGAACAAATTTTGAAAACTCATTACTGGCCACAGGACTGGAAAAGGTCAGTTTTAATTCCAGTTCCAAAGAAAGGCAATGTCAAAGAATGCTCAAACTACTGTACAATTGCATTCATCTCACAGGCTGCTAAAGTAATGCTCAAAATTCTCCAAGCCAGGCTTCAACAATATGTGAACTGTGAACTTTCAGATGTTCAAGCTGGTTTTAGAAAAGGCTGCTGCTGCTGCTGCTAAGTCACTTCAGTCATGTCTGACTCTGTGCGACCCCGTGGATGGCAGCCCAAGAGACTCCCCTGTCCCTGGGATTCTCCAGGCAAGAACACTGGAGTGGGTTGCCATTTCCTTCTCCAATGCATGAAAGTGAAAAGTGAAAGTGAAGTCCTTCAGTCTTGTCCAACTCTTAGTGACCCCATGGACTGCGGCCCACCAGGCTCCTCCGTCCATGGGATTTTCCAGGCAAGAGTGCTGGAGTGGGGTGCCATTGTCTTCTCCAAGGAGCCAGAGATCAAATTGCCAACATCTGTTGGATCATCGAAAAAGCAAGACAGTTCCAGAAAAACATCTATTTCTGCTTTATTGACTTTGCCAAAGCCTTTGACTGTGTGAATCACAATAAACTGTGGAAAATTCTGAAAGATATGGGAATACCAGATCACCTGACCTGCCTCTTGAGAAACCTGTATGCAGGTCAAGATGCAACAGTTAGAACTGGATGTGGAACAATAGACTGGTTCCAAATAGGAAAAGGGAGTATGTCAAGGCTGTATGTTGTCACCCAGCTTATTTAACTTATATGCAGAGTACATCATGAGAGCTGCTGAGCTGGAAGAAGCACAAGATGGAATCAAGACTGCCGGGAGAAATATCAATAGCCTCAGACATGCAGATAACACCACCCTTATGGCAGAAACTGAGGAGGAACTAAAAAGCCTCTTGATGAAAGTGAAAGTGGAGAGTGAAAAAGTTGGCTTAAAGCTCACCATTCAGAAAACTAAGATCATGGCATCCGGTCCCATCACTTCATGGGAAATAGATGGGGAAACAGGGGAAACAGTGGCAGATTTTATTTTGGGGGCTCCAAAATCATGGCAGATGGTGATTTAAGCCATGAAATTAAATGACACTTACTTCTTGGATGGAAAGTCATGATCAACCTAGATAGCATATTGAAAAGCAGAGATATTACTTTGCCAACAAAGGTCCATCTAGTCAAGGCTATGGTTTTTCCAGTGGTCATGTATGGATGTGAGAGTTGGACTGTGAAGAAGGCTGAGCGCCGAAGAATTGATGCTTTTGAACTGTGGTGTTGGAGAAGACTCTTGAGAGTCCCTTGGACTGCAAGGAGATCCAACCAGTCCTTTCTGAAGGAGATCAGCCCTGGGATTTCTTTGGAAGGAATGATGCTAAAGCTGAAACTCCAGAACTTTGGCCACCTCATGCGAAGAGTTGACTCATTGGAAAAGACCCTGATGCTGGGAGGGATTGGGGGCAGGAGGAAGAGGGGACGACAGAGGATGAGATGGCTGGATGGCATCACCGACTCAATGGATATGAGTTTGAGTGAACTCGGGGAGTTGGTGATGGACAGGGAGGTCTGGCGTGCTGCAATTCATTAGGTCGCAAAGAGTCGGAAACGACTGAGAGACTGAACTGAACTGAACTACTCCAAAACCATTTATTTCCACACTTCTAGATCCTCTCTGACAGAGAAGGCAATGGCAGCCCATTCCAGTACTCTTGCCTGGAAAATCCCATTGATGGAGGAGCCTGGTGGGCTATAGTCTATGGGGTCGCTAAGAATCGGACACGACTGAGCGACTTCACTTTAATTTTTCACTCTCATGCTTTGGAGAAGGAAATGCAACCCACTCCAGTGTTCTTGCCTTGAGAATCCCAGGCACAGGGGAGCCTGGTGGGCTGCCATCTATGGGGTCGCTCAGAGTCGGACACGACTGAAGCGACTTAGCAGCCGCAGCAGCAGATCCTCTCTGAGGACCCCAAAATAATCTCTCAAAGGAAAGAAATGATTTTTTTTTAAAACAGCATTTTGGTAAATAATTTAACAAAGCAAAAGTTTTGTTCAGCTATGTAGTATATCATCAGTAATCATAATAAATATTTTTAATAAGCATGAAATTATAACTCTGAAGTTTACTAAAATTAAACCACCTGCTAAGGCTGAGAAGATGAGACTAAACATTCATTTTTCCAAATAGGTGGAATGTAATGCCTGTTTTAATCAAAACATAAGGATTTATTCAAATTGGCAATAAAGGAGAGTTCAACAGAAATCATAGATATTTATATTTTAAATTTCTAAAGAACTTCAAAATGAAGGGTATGCAACTTTAAAATGCTATATAATGACAGGATGACAAGTTGTAACAAATGGCATTTTAAAAGCTCTGCTTATAATGGTACTAAAGGTATCATTTCCTGTAATTTTATATATGTCATTAATTTACTATATCTGGATGCAACATATTACCAAACAGATGTTCATCAGGGACTAAGATATTTTAATAAAACATGATAATTTGAGCCTAGATCTATTAAACATTTTTTAATCTAACATTCATAGTCTAGCTAAACATTTTACATTACCAACAAAACTTTTAGAAAATGGGAAAAGTGGTGTCTGAAAAGAATATTTCTTTCAAAACTACATTTAAATGAAAGCATTTGCCAATATTTGTTTTCAAGAACTTTAAATATAATTTTATAAACTAGATATCTGACCAATTCACACAATATGAAATTTGTTAGAAAATAAGAAAGCAACTGACATGTATATTTAATATTGTAGAAGGTTTTGATAAAGAACACTCAATAGTTTAATTTGTATTGGGATTGTCAGCTCATAGAAATTGATAAATGCTAAAAAATTATATCAAATTAGATATAAATTAGATCAAATCGCCAAATCTTCTACATCACTGAAAAAGCAAGAGAGTTCCAGAAAAACATCTATTTCTGATTTATTAACTATGCCAAAGCCTTTGACTGTGTGAATCAAAATAAACTGTGGAAAATCCTGAAAGAGATGGGAATGCCAGACCACTTGACCTGCCTCTTGAGAAATCTGTATGCAGGTCAAGAAGCAACAGTTAGAACTGGACACGGAACAACAGACTGGTTCCAAATAGGAAAAGGAGTATGTCAAGGCTGTATATTATCACCCTGCTTATTTAACTTCTATGCAGAGTACATCATGAGAAACGCTGGGCTGGAAGAAGCACAAGGTGGAATCAAGATTGCCAGGAAAAATATCATTAACCTCAGATACACAGATGACATCACCTTGGATGGCAGAAAGTGAATAAGAACTAAAAAGCCTCTTGATGAAAGTGAAAAAGGAGAGTGAAAATGTCGGCTTAAAACTCAACATTCAGAAAGCTAAGATCATGGCATCCAGTCCCATCACTTTATGGCAAATAGAAGGACAAACAGTGGAAACAGTGGAAGACTTTATTTTTTGGGTATCCAAAATCACTGTAGATGGTGACTGCAGCCATGAAATAAAAGATGCTTACTCCTTGGAAGGAAAGTGCCGAAGAATTGATGCTTTTGAACTGTGGTGTTGGAGAAGACTCTTGAGAGTCCCTTGGACTGCAAGGAGATCTAACCAATCCATCCTAAAGGAAATAATTAATGAATATTTATGGGGAAGGACTGATGTTGAAGCTGAAACTCCAATATTTTGGCCACCTGATGCGAAGAGCTAACTCATTTGAAAAGACCCTGATTCTGGGAAAGATTTAGGGTGGGAAGAGAAGGGGACAACAGAGGATGAGATGGTTGGATGGCATCACCGACTCAATGGACATGAGTTTGAGTAAACTCTGGAAGTTGGTGATGGACAGGGAGGCCTGTCTTGCTGCAGTCCATGGATTTGCAAAGAGTCAGACACAGCTGAGCGACTGAACTGAACTGAACTGAAAAAATTATATATTATAAAATTATAGTTATTGCCAAAATGTTGAAATAACTTGAATTTTTGGATTCCCTCCTCCACAGTCAATTCTGGAGAAAATTTACAATTGGGAAATAAAAATATGTTTCAGATACTAACAAATAATAAATGAAACACCAATAAATCCTGAGAAGACTCAAAGCTGTCTTCCACTGGTATATTTTAGGTCCTATTTCTGCCTGTGGGACAAATTTTAACTGGCTCCTCACTTGTAGATGTCAGTCCAAATAAGAGGATATCAGGAGTGTGTAAAATCTTTAAAGAGGGAAGAACTTGATATAATTTTTATAGAGAGACCAACTCCCTCAGGTATTATTCATAAGAGGTGAAAACTGAAACTTTGACTGTAAGATTTGCCATACAGAGTTAACATCAAGCATGAGTGGTCAGGGTACATTCTGAAATACTTGAGATTCTAAATTCTTCCTCACTGGTGCATTTCTCATTAAATTACCCAGTTCTCTTATGGAGTGGTTACTGGCCTTCAGTCTTTCACCAATGCACATTACCAGATAGAGTAGTCATAGTGGAAATATGCACACTGTTCTTTACAGTCAGTTAGGGAATGTGGTTGAGTTATGATCAATAGGATTTGAACAAATACTTTGATAGCCACTTCTAGACTTGGCCCTGAAGAATATCTTTCATTTCTCTCTTCCCATCTCTTCAGAGAACTCTACCTAATAGACTCTATCATAGTAATATCAGAAGTCAAGCTTTTTGTACACTGTAACTGTAAGAAGGAAGCTGTTCAGTATGTGATAAATCTTTACTGATGAGAAACAAAACTCCACTGTAATTATCTGCCAAGAATTCATGTTTTTTGCTTGTTTAGGAAAGCCTAGCATACCTTGACTTTAAAATAGATTGCTAATACTAAAAGGAAATAAACTCACATATCAAAATAAATAAGCATATGAAAAATACAACTTTTTTCCTCTAAAAAACACCATATAGTGGTCCCCATACACAAAGTGAAGTATTATTGGAACAGGCAAGAAAAATAAAACCTTAAAAGTAATATAAAATAATGATATACATAAGGAGAAAAGAAAGATGCTGTTAACATAAGATACAATTGTTGAAACAAAGAATTAAAATAAAGAATGGATAATCAGATGATTGTCAATGTAAAATATATACATGTGTTGAAAGGTGATTAATGACTTCTGCCAAAAAGAAGCAGAAAAAGAGAAAAAAAAATAAAGGAGAACATATTTGATTAAGCATTGAAATATATTTTAGAGAATTAAAGAGAGCTGAAAGATACTTGATTGAAGGAATGGCAAACAAGAGAGAGAAAAAATACACACATGGATATATTATGGTGAGTTTTAAAAATATCAAAGACAAAAGGAGAAGATTGTGAATTGTGTCCAAAAGAAGGAACAGATACCTGAAAAGTACAAAAGCACAGTCACCAAATTTTGATAGCAACTACATTTAAAAAAGACTGCTGAGTATGTGTATGCTTTTTTTATGTATAGATAGAAAAGATATTTGAAACTAAATATTTTGCATCGAACCAAACTATTGATTAAATGTGAAAGCACAATACAAATCCCCTGAAGGATCTAAGGTATTGGAACATTTGTCACTCAGAGACACACATTTTGGAAAAAAAAAATCGGAGGACAACTCAATTTATTAGAAGAGACACACATATTTTGAAGGAAATATGAGTATAGCAAGCAGCGCAAAATTTAATCCTTAAATTCTGAATGGCTTAAATTTCAGAAGTATTTGTCTAAGTCTTTGCCTTTAATTAAATTCCATGCAACTTTTTCATGAATTCTGGAAAATCAGGCCATTCTGATCTCTCTTTGTTGTTAATTGAAATTTCAAGAGCACATAACTATGAAGTTAGTCTGGCCTATTGTTTTAGCCATTTTTGCAACAGAGGGGGTAGTGTGTGTGTTTGCATGTTTAGTTATTTTATTTTTTGTATTTTTACTTTGCTATGTGATTTTTAAATGGATTTAATTTTAATAAACTGTGATTTGTTGAAATTTTAGGTTCCATCAAATGTAATGGCACTTGTGTGAAATAAAAATGTACATCTCCATATTAAAAAATAAATAAATAAAACAGACCAGTTTCTTAAAAATGGCCAAAAGTATATTATATTTATTAACTTAAAACTGATAATGTACTATAATGTATTTCTTGTCATGGAGAACTCAGTTCAGTTCAGTTCAGTCGCTCAGTCGTGTCTGACTCTTTGCAACCCCATGAATCACAGCACGCCAGGCCTCCCTATCGATCACCAGCTCCTGGAGTTCACTCAAACTCACGTCCATCGAGTCAGTGATGCCATCCAGCCATCCCATCCTCTGTCGTCCCCTTCTCCTCCTGCTCCCAATCCCTCCCAGCATCAGGGTCTTTTCCAATGAGTCAACTCTTTGCATCAGGTGGCCAAAGTATTGGAGTTTCAGCTTTAGCATCATTCCTTCCAATGAACACCCAGGACTGATCTCCTTTAGGATGGACTGGTTGGATCTCCTTGCAGTCCAGGGGACTCTCAAGAGTCTTCTCCAACACCACATCTCAAAAGCATCAATTCTTTGGTACTCAACTTTCTTCACAGTCCAACTCTCACATCCATACATGACCACTGGAAAAACCATAGCCTTGACTAGATGGATCTTTGTTGGCAGAGTAATATCTCTGCTTTTGAAAATGCTATCTAGGTTGGTCATAACTTTCCTTCTAAGGAGTAAACGTCTTTTAATTTCATGGCTGCAATCACCATCTGCAATGATTTTGGAGCCCCCAAAAATAAAGTCTGACACTGTTTCCACTGTTTCCCCATCTATTTCCCATGATGGCTGAGAGGAGCAACCCCACATCCAAGGAGTGGCAGCTGCCTGGGCGAGGAGGGCTGAAAGGAGCTACTCCACGTTCAAGGTCAGGAGGAGTGGCCGTGAGGAGATACCCCTCGTCCAAGGTAAGGAGCATCGGCTGCACTTTGCTGGAGCAGCTGTGAAGAGATTCTCCACGTCCAAGGTAAGAGAAACCCAAGTAAGATGGTAGGTGTTGTGAGAGGGCATCAGAGGGCAGACACACCGAAACCATACTCACAGAAAACTAGTCAATGTAATCACACTAGGACCACAGCCTTGTCTAACTCAATGAAACTAAGCCATGGAGAACTAGGACAAAGGAAATAATTTCCAACCTTTATTTTAAATTACAAAGGAAATATTTTCCTACATTTATTTTAATTTACCTCTTTATTTCAAATTCTACTACTAGTTCATATTGACAATTATAAGAGGAAAAATATTAATTTTCAGAATAAAATATAGTATTACTCTCTAAACAGCAAAATTTAGCAAAGTATGTATAATGATTTTGAACATGAAGTATAATTTGAATGATTTCAATGTTTTACATAGAATAATAGCATTTTATTGCCTTAAATGTTGCTAAGTAGCCCAAAACATTGCTTACAAAAAAAAAAAAAAAAAATTGACTCTGAGGATGGGTTTGCAAATCCCCTTTGGTTAATGTATGTATAACTTGCCATCATGAGTCATCATACCACATTATTTTTATGTGTAATGTTCTGAGTTCCTTTAGTTCGAAACCATGCAGCCAATTGGCAAAAATATTCAGGTACACTCATAGACTAACTCCATATTTTGAAATAAGAAGAATATTACCATCCATTCCAACAAAGAATAGATTTATTATAAAGGGGGATTTTGTTATTCAACACAGTTTACATAGTAAGCAGAAATGGGAAATGTTGCATCTAGTAACCATCTACAATGTCATTTTAATTTTCAAGATAATGTATACAAGGAATTTATATATTAAATATATTTGTATGATAAATATACATTAAATAGATTGAGAACATTTTAAACAATCTAAATATAAATATATGTATATAACTATGGAAATTACCCTTACATTTGTAACAGCAAATTATCATGAGAGTTGACTTAAAATTAGTCAGTCTTCTCTGCATTGCTAGGCAAAATAATCAAGAATCATTAAAAAAATTAATCTCTATATAAATTATCCTGTTTGCATCACATCAAGTTGCTCATGTAAAAAGTATTTAGTCACCAATCAAGTTCTATAATTTAGATTGGCAAGCACTTTTTTAAAACAGGGACTTATATCCAAAGTTAACTTTTTCTTCTTCCCTGTCTTACTAAATTGTATATATTCATCCTAATGGATATTTGCATGTGTGCCCAGTTGCGCCTGTCTCTTTGCTACCTCATGGACTATAGCCCTCCAGGCTCTTCAGCCCTAGAATTTTCCAGGCAAGAGTACTGCAGTAGGTTGCCATTTTCTCCTCCAGGGGATTTTCCCAACCTAGGACTCCAACACATATCTCTTACTCCTCCTGTACTGGCCAGCAAATTCTTTACCACTGAGTTGCCTGGGAAGCCCATTTTAAAGGGAATTAAAATAAAATGCATGGTATTTCATCTCAATTGTAACATCCTAGAGGTTTAGCTGCCAATCTATGAATGTATTTTATGATAATGTAGCAAAATATGAAAATTAATAATGATTCATGAAATATTTGTCATGATTCACAAGGAGATAAAGAGCTTATACAAAAGTGTAAATCGCTTTGCATTAAACACACCATGTATCTCAGCTGACGTTTTTTTAATATCAAGACTTTCTCGAAAAAAGGAAGCAATGATTTATGTTTTCTCTCAAGTGCCTAGCTACTCCTGGGCCAATAACCCATGATTCAAAGTGAAGCTACTCTAAATGGCATTACTTCGTATCATTTCTAACATAGTCTTTAATTTAATGACATTCTGTCCAGCTAGATTAATTTGATGTAGCAAAAGACAAATTTATCAAAAGATCATTCTTAATTTATATAGATTTCCAAACTTCATTCCTGTATAATACCCAGTGAAGTGTTTTGAAAAAACAAACAAGAAAATGCCAGGAGCACTATTAGGTCAGCCTTAGGCAAAAAGTGGCTGATTCTACCTTATTCTCTCCTAGGAAGTACATTGCAGTCCCTAAATCTAATAACCTGAGGCGATGATATCAAATTCCTTAGGTTAGAAAGTTTCAAGAACAGTTTGTGTGGGTTCATTTCATTTACAATTTGACAAAGATTTTGTTGTTTGTATATTTTAGTACTTGATTTTTAAGGAGTAATAACTATGTTTTAAATTGATGCTGTTATTTGAATACTGTGGGATAATATTACTAAAATTGAATATCCATCCATCCTAGGAAAAGGAAATTGCAAAAAGTGTTGCTTTTTAGATCTGACCTCTTTGAATCATTGAAGCTTTAGCATAAATGCAACAGAAAAAGTGATGTTCAAGTATACCATAGTTTCTATAAATAAATTATATTACATGGGAAACCTAAAATACATTGGAATGACTACAGTTCAATAAGATCTTATTTTCAATTCAAAGTAAACTGTAAAGTGAATTATACATCTTCAGTTCAGAGATATCAGCATTCATTAAGATAACAGATAAACTGTGTTGAGATTTCAGTGACATTAATATTTCACTTTCCAAAGAACAATGACTGATATTTCTGATTATGGATTCTTGATAAAATAATATACTCCCCAAAGAGGAGTAATATTGTGAAGTTTAATTGCTTGTTATTAATAATAAAGGATATAACAATCATTATAAGTAGAGTAGGAAAAATATGACATCAGCAAGTGCATGTAGAAAGTGGGAAATGCTAGGAAAAATACCTTCCCATACTTCTCAAGTTAACACAACATAGTAGATCTAAAAATATTTCTTAAAATTATTATGTGTTAAACTCATTTTGGTAATTCTTTTTTACTTGGAAATTTAGGTGTTGAGGTATATGATAAAGATTACACAAAACAATCTCAAGATTTTATTTTTTCTAAAATTCCTAATAAAGAATAAATCCAAAGGGACTGTCTTTGTTCTGATTTAATTAACAAGTTGTCAATTAACTCTCCCATTTCATCACAGTATATCAGACATTAATAACTTTTTAATAGTTATACCCAATGCAGTAAATACCATCTTTCAGACACAGTGATCAGAGACCAGCGAATCAACAAGAGAACTGTAGTTTAAACATCTACCTGCTCCAAATGGGACTATGGCAGACAATCTTTTGATCACAATATAGCAATGAACAGAAATCATTCACGATCTGTAATGAACCTACTGATGAAGTAGAAGTGGTTGTGATATTAATTTACATAGAATCTTTATTAATTACATTGTAAAACAAATACGACATGGCAAAGCATAAGTGAATAATAGAAATGCTCAGCTCACACTCTTTAAATATTTTATTTTTATATGTGTAGATCAGTAGTTTAATAGTCAACCAATATTCAATTTTTTATATTTTGAAAATTTTTCAAAAGTAACAAATCTAGCAACTAGAAAATATATCTTCTTGTAAAACAGTTTTGCCAGTGCCATAGAGAAACAGCAAAGCAAATAATAAAAATAGTCAATACTTCACGATTTTTATTTTGTCTACTTTATTTAATAAAAATATCATAAAGATAACCTAAGAGCAGGATTAAACCAACTTGAAAAATTATTTTTCCAGAAATTATAATACATTAGTTTGGTGATTTATTCAAAACAATTATATTACAAGCTTTAGTGTTCTTGCAGTGAGTCCCACTTAATCAACAAATGAGTCAGGGAGCTTATCATTATTGAAATAATATAATACTGAATTTATTCAGATAAAACATTCTTTTCTTAACATATTTCAAATAGTCTGCAAAAGGTAAAGTGGATCTAAGTAATCTTTATATAAGATTTGAAAGAAATATGTATCTTCTAAAGGATATGTAAAGTACCTTCTCTATGTAAGGTACTGTTCTGGGCTTTGTGGAGAACACCAGGAGAAGTCAGATGTGGTTCTTGCTTCAAGAAACATATACTATACTAAGATTTAATGGACAAAGGAGCATCTTTTCTCTAAGAAAAATACTGTGCCTATTCTCTTCACTGAAATTGTAACCTCACTGCTTTCATTCTCAACCATATTATTCTAGTAAATTCAACCAGCTATAATACAAATATCACAGATTAAGGGGCTTAGAAACACAGAAATATGTTTCTCACAAGACTGAGACTAGCAATTTCAAGGTCAAAGTATAGGTATATTTGGTTTCTGGTGAGAGCACGCTTCCTTATACATGGCTGTCTTCTCATGATGTCCTCATGCAGCAGTAGTGTGGGAACCCTCTGGGGTTGCTTTCGGACACTGATCCTATCCATGAGGGCTCTATCTTCATGGCCTACTCATCTCCTCAAAGTCTCTCTTTTTAGTACGATCACTTTGGGGGTTAGATTTCAAAATTTCAACATGTGAATTTTGGGGAGACACAAACATTAAAATCATATACACATATAAACAGGTCAAGACACAGAAACAAACAAAATTTTACTTTTAAATATCCTATTGTTATCAACTGCAGAAAGATTGCAATTTAATTTTCCTCTTAAGTGATTCATTGGAGTAATTCATTCACATCCAATGCATCTAAACCCAAGATCATTCAGTGTAAAGTTGGTTACTCAACATATACAAAGAAGTATTTCTTCAGAATGTTCAATTTGTTTTCTTCACAGAACTTAGTGCAATTATTGGAGAGATAGATACAGATGTATATATACATATATATGTGTGTATATATATATACACACACCCACAACTCCTTTGATAACTCAGATGGCAGAGCAGAGGACCTTAGGTGTTTAACAATGCAGGAGATGTGGGTTTGATCCTTGGGTCAGAAAGGTTCCCTGGAGAAGGAAATGGCAACCCACTCCAGGATTCTTACCTGGATAATTCCAAAGACAGAGGAGCCTGGTGGCTATAATCCACAGAGTCACAGAGAGTAGGACAGGACTGAAGTGACTTAGCATGCATGCCTGCAAAGTTATTCAAAAAAGCATTCTGTGAGGCAAGTAATTTAAGTCCACTAAAAGAGCTGAAAATTTTCTTGGGCGTTCTTTGGAAGGGATGATGCTAAAGCTGAAACTCCAATACTTGGCCACCTCATGCGAAGAGTTGACTCATTGGAAAAGACTCTGATGCTGGGAGGGATTGGGGGTAGGAAGAGAAGGGGACAACAGAGGATGAGATAGCTGGATGGCATCACCGACACACTGGACATGAGTTTGGGTGAACTCTGGGAGTTGGTGATGGACAGAGAGGCCTGGCATGCTGCAATTCATGGGGTCACCAAGAGTCGGACATGACTGAGCGACTGAACTGAACAAGTGAACTAAAAAATGAATTCCCTGAACTGATAATGTCCAGGTTGGTTTGTTTTGATTTGCAATTTGGTTTGGTTACTTTGCACTCTACCAGGTAAAAAAAAGAAATGTCTGGGATTTATGTATATCTTTGTTAATAAACATATTCATGTACTATTGTTTTAATACATTGTGAACACTATTAAAATAGTGAGATAAAATAAATCTAAATAGAAAGTTCTAGCTTGTTTTCTGTATTCCCTGGGCCATTTTACAATACGTACACCTTCGTTGGAAGAACACTGTCCTAGAGCACTAAGTTATCAAACCACGGTATACAGAACAATCCCCTGAAATACTTGTTAAAATGCAGATTCCAAGCATACACAACAGAGATTCAGTGAGTCTGGGATGGAGCTCAGGAATGTGCATTTCCCCAGTCACTCCAGGTGGTTTTGAAGCAAGTTATTTGATCCCCACACTTTGGAAAATACCACAAAACATGATAGAGACTCTCCCTACCATGCCATGAGCATAGCAACACCAGCAGAAGAGGGAGATAAAACAATGCTCTGTTCTGCACATGTATCATCCACGAACTTGGTTTTTCCAGGAAAATACTAATTAATTAAAATATTGTTTCTATCAGAAAATACATTCTAATTACTACAATGCTGGGCTAAGAAGAAACAGTTGTCATCACCATACACCCCAAAACACACATAACTTATAGTACAATGGAATTCACCTATTTAAATGGCACTGTGGCACATGTGTACAATGGAATATTACTCAGCCATAAAAAGGAATGCATTTGAGTCAGTTCTAATGAGGTGAATGAACTTAGAGCCTATTATACAGAGTGAAATAAGTCAGAAAGAGAAAAACATATCATATATTAATGCATATACATGAAATCTAGAAATATTGTACTGATGAATCTATTTGCAGGGCAACAATGAAGATGCAGACATAGAGAACAGACTTATGGACACAGGGGATGCAGGAAGGAAGGAGAGGATGGGACAAATGGAGAGAGTAGCAAGGAAACATATACACTACCATATGTAAAATAGCCAGTGAGAATTAGTTGTATGACTCAGGAAGTTCAAAGTGGTGCTCTGTGACAACCTAAAGGGGTTGGAGGTGGGAAGAAGATTCAAGAGGAAGGGGAAATATGTATACTTATGACTGATTCATGCCGATGTATGGCAGAAACCAACACAATATTGTAAACCAATTCTTCAATTAAAAATAAAGAAATTTTTAAAAAGAAAAAAATAAAATTTTCTTGAATGTTCTGTTTAAGAGAACTGCATGCATTGTATATTTTTTGAAACAAGCAGTATACCCACTCCAATATTTTGCCTGGGAAATCCCATGGACAGAGGAGCCTGGTGAACCACAGTCCATGGGGTGCAAAGAGTTGGACATGACTGAGCACATACACATACATACACACACCCACACGTCTCTATAGGTATATATACTTTTTCTGTGTAATGATACCCATGTAAAGAAATTTTAATCTCAAGGAAAGAAGAAGCTTATCTTGTTTGTTATTTAATATTCAGTTTTTAGCCAAGATTCTGCCTTATAACAGAAAATTCAGTAAAAAGTTTTGGAATTCGTTAATGGACAAATAAACAAGAGAATAAATAGTTAATGGATGAAATTATCTATTCTGGTATGATTTTGTATTTATGGCTAGCATCTTTTCCTCTCCTTTAAGCTTCCTTTGTTTTATTTGGAATCATTAAACAGAAATTTCCTGAATGATATGGACATTTGTCTCAAAATGCTTTGAACAACAGTATGAGGTTGGGAATTGAGTCCAACAGAAAAAAATGTAGACCAGACCCTTTATCTTGTCTGTAACTGATGAATGCACAGTATTTCCACAGGTGCAGCTCTCTGTGACCATTGCTCCAGTTTAATTGTGTTTGGTCATATGTTTAGAGGTTGATAACACTATCCCAAACTGTAAAGGGTCTGAGAGTTATTTTCACTTAATTGCAAGCTAAAAAATGAGTCAGTAATGGTTTCACAGGTGCTGATAAAAATCACAGTCTCCTGATTTTGAAATAAAAGACAATTTCTTATTCACAGCAATAGCTGGAGTCCTAGCAGTGTGTGTGTGTGTGTGTGTGTGTGCGTGTGTGTGTTTGAGAGAGAAAAACAGAGAGAGAGAGAGTTCTCTGAGCCCTAATTTCCACATGAAGACACAGAAAAGGCAGAGAATATCTGTAACACCATGAGTTGTATTAGAAGAGAAGAAAACATGCTTGCACTTTGACCTGAAGGAAGATACCATCTTCCAAGTCTGTTCAGTACACAAAAGTCCTTCAACAGATAGGATAGGACAAATAATAAGGGCAGAAACATAACAGGCCAATATAAATTGTCTCCCCAAAACACAAAAATTGTTAGAGATTCCGCATCTGGAACAGAGTTTGAAAATACTGCAGGATTGTTACTGACAGAGGAGGGGTCCGACTGCTTGCTGCTCAGAAGCCAATAAATAGGCCAGGTTGCTGGAAAGGAAAGTTTGCTTTATTTCAGATGCCAGCAACTGGGGGTGGGGGTGGAGAGGGGTGTGTGTATCTGTCCAAAGACCTACTCTCTCCACACTGGCAACCAATGGGGCAAGAGTTTTTATAGACAGAAGGAGGGGGCTATATGCAGGAAACAGTACTGTCAGCTGTGACAGTCATCTTCAAATTGGTTATCAGTGGTCTGACCAGTGTCATCTCATTTGTTTGAGGTACAGTTAATCTTCAGTTCCAAGTTGTATTTGTTCGCATTTCGATGAGGTTAATTCTCAGTATTGTGGCAGCTTATGTCATGGATACAGTCTGGTCATAATGTAAGTAACTTCTTTACCCTGGTTTTTTAGTACCTATAAGACAGCTCACAGGATGTGGCTCAGAATATTACCTATAGCCCTTGAGAAAGAACTAAAGGTCCTTGACTATGCTTAATGACTACATTATTATTATTCATTCTCCTTTGTCTGTTTTTGTTTGTTTCTGCATTTCTCATTTATCTGATTAAACTTATTCTTTGACTAAAGTTTTCCACAGATGAAAGGCAGGCACAGGACATGGAGTGGGGTTGAGGGGAAGCAAGGTCCTTAGGATCCTGCTCTGTTTCAAGATGTCACATGGATAAGATAAGATGGATCATAGCCTGCTAGCCTCCTCTGTTCATGAAATTTTCTAGGCAAGACAACTGGAGCAGATTGCCATTTCCTTCTTCAGGGGATCTTCCTGAACCAGGGATCAAACCTGTGCCTCTTACATCTCCTGCATCAGCAGGTGGGTCCTTTACCACTAGTGCCACCTGGAAAGCTCTGATTAAGGACTGTGAGGGATCAAATCTTATTAGACAATTCTGGCATCCAGTAAACCTCAGCCAAGCTTTATAAAATTGAGACAAGAAGCCATCAGAATCTGAGCTCAACTATACAAGATGTGTGATTATAATTCTAGTCCCTGTCGGGCTACCCCCAGAGGCAGTTTCTCTAATTAGGTTGGAGTAGTTTTCTAAACAGCACAACCCCATTTACTCTAAAAGAGAAAATATATGCAAGAGGCAAAATGACACATGGAAGCATCCTGCTCTTTAGTCGAGTATAGAATTAATTCTTTTAGGATGGACTTATTCCACTTTTGACTTCCCACTTGAGAGAAGACTAAATTGACTCTGACCTAACAGAATTCCTGACCTAATTCCTAATAGAATTTAAATTGGAGATATGGCAAAAGGAAGATTACACAAGACTATAAAATCATGGGAAATTTCAATTAGACAAGCAATAAATTTCAAAGTACTTTTGTTCTTGTTAATATGACAGACTCTTCACCTAATCATAATTTTATTTTGATACTGTATGGTGACTTCAAATGCATTAAAAATTTAAGAATTTACCCTATCAGATCACAGGGAGTCTGGTAGTTAATGATGAAAATACTTTAAAAAGGATGGCTTACCAATTATTAATAAATTTGGAATTTGGTAATGAAACATGACAACACTTAGAACAACAGAACAAAGAAGTAGGACAAAGCTGTAAAATATGATCAAAAGATAATACTTGTAGGCCTGGTAAAGAAAAAGCCATTCTTTACAAGATGAACTTGTGGCTGTTGATATTTTATAACCAATTTTCCAAATAAGGACAGAAAGGATCACCTAAGCTGCAGCCAAAATCTTATACAAAGCAGCAGGAGAATGATCCTTTCCTACAGAGTAGATTTTTCTAAATGGCCATGTTAAAGGGTAGGATAGATGATTCATTGAGAGTCTCTAACTATAAGATTTATACACCGACTTACAATGTTTTCAAAATAATGGATATTATTCATTAGCTTTTATCACAGACAAGAAACAAAAATCATTAATGGGCTTTTTTTAATAAAAGGAGGTAAACAACAACAAAAAACTAGGGAAGGCCTATTAAAATAAAAGCAAAGATTGAACATAGGTATTGTTAAAGCATGAATACAGAGGATAGAAGTTCTGGTACAGAATGAGGGAAGTGTAGCCAGGTGGGAGAGTAGAATAAAAGGAACTCAGTTAGTAAATTTAGAAGAATTACTCATCATCCAGAGATTTTAAGGAGTGGGGAGTGGGAGTGGGGGATGGGGAGAGCAAGAGCAAGCAAGACAGATCTTAAAAGCAGAGATAGAAAACAGGTAGACCAAAGGAGAGTTTACAACATTTTAACCTCTAAAGGGAGAACTCTCATGGCAGAATAGGAAAAGAAATAAAAATCTTCATATGATTAAACACAGGTAAGTCACTTACTACCATAGGAGCCACTTCAAACTCACACAGAGTTGTAATGAAGAAAATTACCTGTAAATGAAAATTTAAAAAATTTTTTTACTTTGTTTAATTAGTTCTACCAGATAGTAGATGGAAGTGAAGACAAAGCATGATGTCACACCAGGGAAGAATATGATTTCTGTTTTAAAAAAGAAGGTGAATTGCAAGCTACATTACCTGGGATTGCCGACACCCACCCCCCCCCCCCGAATTAATATATGAATCTTATAGTTACAAATTCACAATGCATCATTTATTCT
Organism: Bubalus kerabau; assembly: GCF_029407905.1. NCBI lineage: Eukaryota > Metazoa > Chordata > Mammalia > Artiodactyla > Bovidae > Bubalus > Bubalus kerabau. Next base: position 55,880,542 of record NC_073630.1, on the reverse strand, counting down.
CTTATTTAATGCTACCATTTGGAAGGGTCCATGATTTAAGACAAGACTTATTTTCCTGTGCCTTTTAAGGATTGTCAGTTACTACTTAGCTTGCCCACTCTCCTCTTAATCATGACCTTCAAGAGTTGGGCCCACCTGGAGGAAGGAGTAGTAGAGGAAATCAACAACTTTTCAGAATCTCTTTAAGAAGCAGGTTATAAGACAGTGATTTCTTTTTCTACAAAATAACAAATTCTTGCAAGAATGACATCATATAACTTTACACACTATAACAGCATTATCCTCTTGGACCCAGAATCACTTGCATGTTTTGTTTTGTTTTGTTTTTTTAATCACTGAATAATATAGTTATCTACACAACTGAAACCCAGAAGACCTTTGATATAATGATCATTAACTAATGTCATGAACATTATTTCAGAGCCTCTTTAAGGCTTCTGAAATACCTCTGTTATGCAGTTACTAAGCATCCTCTACCTACCAAACCCTCTAAGAGTCTCTACCTTGATGAAACTTTGAGTCTCAGGAAGATCCAGGCAATATACAAGTAAATAGCAATACAAATAAAATAATTACATCTTTGATTATATATATAATCTATGGATGTCACAGTAAATTGATGTAAGACCAATGATAAGAGTCTGGATTTCTTTATAAAGAATTCTGCCCTACACAGAAATTGACACTTAGGGAAAATAATTACTGGAAGACGTCTTGTACCATGTAAAAATATTCCACCATGGGGTGACCAAATGCTCCAGTTGTGATTATTTCTTTGTTCAATTGTCATGAATTAAGCCTGGGTTTTAGTCATTGTGTTAAAACCTGGTAATAAAAATAACCACATATACCTTCGCCCTTTCTTAACTTGGCTAATAAAACGTGTATGTAAGACAACTGTTTCAAGTGTAGTCAATGTGAAAAAATTTTTACCTGAGAGCTTAAATTAACATTACAAGCTAAAGGTTAGAGCTCTTTGTGATAGTTTACTTTTTTTACAATGTTAAACATCTAGTTCTGGGACGGTTATTCTACTCTGTGCCATTCACATCAGAAATGGCTGTATTACTTGCTCTCGTCAATGTGTCATTTGGACAGAAGATTTGAGAGCCAACTTGTAGTTAGTCATGTCTTTTTCCTTTCTGTAAGAGACTGTCAGTGTTCTAGACAGAGGTGATCCCTCAGGTTGGTTTTGGTGGGAGAATGGCATTAATGGATGGATACTTAGCATAAGTAAGGAAACAAAACAAACAAAACAACCAATAGTTGTTGCAATCCACTGAGATTTAGAGTTTACTTGTTTCATCAGTGTGGCATAGTATCTTTTGATTGATAAACTCTACATAAGCGTAACTGGCTTAAAAAATATTCCCCATATACTCCCTCTTGAATTCAGGCCTCTTGTTAAAAACAAATAAACAAATAGAAAACATATATAACCTTGGAAATTCAACTGAATAACTGAATTCTCCCTGACACTCTAAGCTTATTTAATCAACTAGACTCAACAAGTTTGTATTCGTTTCAACACTTCTAAATGATATTTGCATCTCAACCTAGACTATCAACTTCTTAAAGGTAAACAACACAGTTTATACCCCCAGTAGTTCCACAGGCACTCCTAATACTGTCCTTAATAAGCACTTTTTGATGTACAATACTAGTAAATAAGTTTTTTCTAAAAAAATAAGAAGATATACTTAGTTGAAAAAGAAAGTAAAACATAAGACTATGTTGAATAATAAGTACAAAGATTATAGGAAGAGAAAACAATTAAAATAGAGAAAATAGAGATTTCCATTTAAAGGAGAAATGACTAAGACAATGAATTTAAAAAATTATCATTGGAGCTTTCCGCGTCCCTCGCGGCGAGCGGCGGGCGTCTGGACTGAGCCGCGCACTCGGATCCAAGGCTTCGCGGTCAACGGCTTCTTTGCGGGCCCCGCCGCAGCCGACCCGGCTCCTCGGTGGAGAGAAGATGGTGGGCCGGAACAGCGCCATCGCCGCCGGCGTGTGCGGGGCTCTTTTCATTGGTTACTGCATTTACTTCGACCGCAAGAGACGGAGTGACCCCAACTTCAAGAACAGGCTGCGAGAACGAAGAAAGAAACAGAAGCTTGCCAAGGAGAGAGCTGGGCTTTCCAAGTTACCTGACCTTAAAGATGCTGAAGCCGTTCAGAAATTCTTTCTAGAAGAAATACAGCTTGGTGAAGAATTACTAGCTCAAGGTGAATATGAGAAGGGTGTGGACCATCTGACAAATGCGATTGCTGTGTGTGGACAGCCGCAGCAGTTGCTGCACGTGTTGCAACAAACTCTTCCATCACCAGTGTTCCAGATGCTTCTGACTAAGCTCCCAACAATTAGTCAGAGAATTGTAAGTGCTCAAAGCTTGGCTGAAGATGATGTGGAATGAGAAACAAATGTCAACATAATGATCTCAATTAAAACATATTTTTAAAATCTTAACTCAGAAGATGATCGGCTCTGGGGGAGTAAGGGCAGATAAGCTTGTTATGGACTGTCCTCCACAGTGAAGTCTACCAAAGTTAATTTTTACTTTGTGTAGATCCATTTGTCTGTTTTATTTATTTTTCCCAGTGGAAAGTGTATTTTGATAGAGAGCTTTTCATTTTATAAATACACTATGAATTACTGAAATATGCATTTTGTTTATTCTTAAAATATGTGATTAGAGTGTATGTATAACATCCCATTACTTCCATTAAAAATACCCGGTGCTCAGTTTTGAAAGATAGGCCCCAAAAAATGTAAAAGAAAACTGAAGAATATACTTGTTTTGCTCTACATCAGAAAGTTGGCTGGAAACTTGTGTTGATCAAAACTGAGCATTAAGAGATTATTTCTTTCCATTTAATCTCTTAAATATGTGTAATGTGCTGCTATGCTATAATAACAACTTCACCCCCTCCCTTGAAGTGTTTTCTTTAAATCAGTGGGTTTGATGTATTCTGGATATTTACCTCCTTGTATTTTAGATACATGTAGTTGCGGATAGCACCAGGAATTGGATGTCTGTACATTCTTAATCTGGCTGAGTAAGCTTTACCAGTTAATGTCTGCCCACTTGCCTCATATATAAACTGAGGAAATGGGTGTGCTAATTCAGCTTCTAATTCCTTTGGTTCTGTGCAGCATTCTCAAATCCCTCTTTCTGAGGGAAATACCTGTTTGGGCAGCCAGCCCTTGCGTTTTTTTATACTCTGAATTTCGCATGCTTGCCTGACGTATTTCTGGTTTTTTAAAAGGTATAACGTGTTGATTTTCACTGAAATCATGGTTCTGTCACTACTTTTGTAAATTAACCTGAAACGTAACCTTCACGGTAACTGGGACGCTATGCTTGTAAAAGTGTTTGTTCCCTTTCGCTTTTATCCTCAGTGTACCTCCTTAATCCCCTACCAACCCTTATCTTGTATGAGAATAAGGTGTAACTTTGTGGCTGAAGACTTGAATGAAGATAATGGGACCTTTTATTCTCTAAATAGTGACATATTATCTGCAGCCACAGATTAAATATCATACCTAAGAATAAAGATCCTTGGTACTTAAAAAAAAAAAAAAATTATCATTGGAGATAAGAAAAAAATAAATAAGGCATTTTTGGAAAATAGCAACAGATGAGCAGAAGGCAAATTAATGCTACCTCTGTAATAATAGTAGTTATTTTTGTGTTGTACCTTACTTATTTAAACTATTAAATGTACAATGGAGACATTTATATTTAGGATTAAGTTTTCAATATTTTTTTCTGTTTGAAAATGTGTCACAGAAAGAATGTCAGCCTAAAGATATAATGGAAATATGTAATAACCTACACTGTTCGAATGTCTAATTTGTAAATGCTGTTAAAGCAAACTTGTCAGTGGCTTTATAAGGAATTAAATATGTTCACTAATGAAGATTTGTTTGAAATTATAAAGTGAATGGTTGTGGACACTTTTTCTAACTCTGCCAGCTCTTTCCAGCTCTTTTTCTTTTAGCTCCCCTTAGGAATAGTCTTTTTATTAATCAAATTAAATTTTGTTATTGTTTTGGTAGCTTTTGGCCTTTCTTTCCTCCTTTACTTTTTCCTCTCTTCCTCATCCTCTTCTAGCCTAAATACTTTCTCCAATTAAGTTTTCATTTAGCAGCCAAACTGTCACTGCCCCATTATGAATCTTTATCAACAATTTGCTTACCCAAGATATGAGACTGTATCAATATAATTTAAGTACACATTTAAAAAATTTGTTGAAGTATAAATTAATTGAATTTAGATATTTATAAAATTGATCCCAGATACTCAAGCTTTCAACATCTTCAGAGCACTTATTTTTGTTCAGTGCTCAAATTAAAACATGGTTATTTTTAAAATAATAAAGAAATGTGAAGAAAAATTATACCATTGCTTTTAAGTTTTGAAATTTATTTTATTGATTAAAAAATAAAAACTAACTTAGCATTTTGTCTTAAATGACAACAGTGGAGTTTTCTGAGTTGTGTTTCATTAAAAGAACAATGTGAACTCAGTTCTTTGTTTAAATTATCAGCTTAAAGGGTAATCATGGGAAATAGTGAACCTTTGAATTAGTTATGAATGTATCAGTTATTAATGCATCATATGATCTAAGGAGTTCCATATGGAGTTGCTCCTTCTTTTTGGTTTTGTTTTGTTTATTGAGCAGTAGCCAACTATACAAAGGAAATTAAATCTAAGAACTTTCACAGAAATTTTTAAGGATTTTCTGAGAAGGCAGCAAGGGCAAGAAAAACTTCAGCAAGGCTAATTACAAGTTTCAAATGGTCACCCCTTAATTATGAGAGGTTTTAAGTTCAAGTAATACATCTTTTTATAAATCTATCATATTTTATTAATTACTCCAAACTGCTGTCTTGAAATCATGGATTACCACTTAAATTCTTTTCACATAGTTCATATACTTAGTACTCAAAATGACCATTATGATTTATAGGTAAAGGTATTTTACTAATTGGCTTATTTATATGTATATATAAATAATTGTGTAAATTATATTTTATATATGCAAATTCTGAATATACATGTGTATGTATTCAGTAAAAAGTCTTCTTAGGTTAACATTTTAAACCTACTATACTTGTTATAAAAAGACACAGACTTTATGGACTCTCCAAATCTCTGATTCTCAAATTCATATTGCATTTGTGAAATCATCAAACTAAATACATCAAACATAAGTCCATCATATAATAATGATTAATGCACTACAGAACAGGTATAGGATGTTTCAGCCTCAAGCGTTGTGCACTGTGTGTGTGTTAAGTTGACTCAGTCATGTCCCACTCTTTGTGACCCTATGGACTGTAGCCCACCAAGCCCCTCTGTCCATGTGGTTCCCCAGGCAAGAATACTGGAGTGGGTTGCCATGCCCTCCTCCAGGGGATCTTTCCAACCCAGAAACTGAACCCATGTCTCTTATGTCTCCTGCATTGGCAGGTGGGTTCTTTATCACTAGCACCACCTGGGAAGCCCTAATTGTGGATTACTGAACTCAAATTTCTATTCCAGTAGTGTTTTGTATGTGTCTGTGGTTTATATGCCATGATCAAGTGGAAATGTTCTTTTACTCAAAGCTTCCAGATGAATATATGTGTATGACAGTTTCAGAATAGGTAATCTATAGACTGGTGACATAACATTATAGTTTAATATGTAGAGCACTATAAATGCTGCTGCCATTTTACTTTGCTTAGTAAAACATCTCTTCCTTCAGTTATCAAGTATTTTATTTATACTTAAGTGACAGAGTAATTTTATAGAGTAAAAAACATAGCATAAATCCCAGAAGGCTTGATCATTTTGTTCTGTCAATTTTGGAACATAAAATTAAGGTTTAAATGCAATATTAGTGGCAGTTGAAGAAAAGCTAATTAAGAATTTGCTTTAGTTTTAACACTTTAATAAGGTGATGAACAGTAGAAATCAGTGAAAATAGGGAGTTTACAATGAAAACAATAATCTTAAGTATATAATGACCCACAGTGTCTTAAATAGAGTGTGTGTGTGTGCGCTCAGCAGTGTCTGACTCTCTACAGTCTCATGGACTCTAGCCTGCCAGACTCCTTTGCCCATGGAATTTTCCAGGCAAGAGTACTGGAGTGGGTTGCCATTTCCTACTCCAGGGAATCTTCCTGACCTAGGGATTGAAGCCCTGTCTCTTGTGTCTCCTACATTGGCAGGCCGATACTTTACCACTAGCACCAAGGAAAGTATCAATAGGATCTGCTCAGTTCTGTGCCCATTGGATTAAGGCTTATCCACATTGTCTCCTGCTCTACAGTAAATTATCTAATCAGATTTGCAAAACCTAAAGATAATATGATGGGGAAACAGTGTCAGACTTTATTTTTTTGGGCTCCAAAATCACTGCAGATGGTGACTGCAGCCATGAAATTAAAAGACACTTACTCCTTGGAAGGAAAGTTTTGACCAACCTAGATAGCATATTGAAAAGCAGAGCCATTACTTTGCCAACAAAGTTCCGTCTAGTCAAGGCTATGTATGCTAGTCTAGTCAATGGTCGTGTATGGATGTGAGAGTTGGACTGTGAAGAAAGCAGAGCACCGAAGAACTGATGCTTTTTAACTGTGGTGTTGGAGAAGACTCTTGAGAGTCCCTTGGATTGCAAGGAGATCCAACCAGTCCATTCTGAAGGAGATCAGCTCTGGGATTTCTTTGGAAGGAATGATGCTAAAGCTGAAACTCCAGTACTTTGGCCACCTCATGCGAAGTTGACTCATTGGAAAAGACTCTGATGCTGGGAGGGATTGGGGGCAGGAGAAGAGGGGACAACAGAGGATGAGATGGCTGGATGGCATCACTGACTCAATGGATGTGAGTCTGAGTGAACTTCGGGAGTTGGTGATGGACAGGGAGGCCTGGAGTGCTGCAATTCATGGGGTCGCAAAGAGTCGGACACGACTGAGGGATTGAACTGAACTGAAAGATAATATAATATTGGCTAAAGACAGGGTACAGAATCTAAGATCACTTAGTACTGAGTCCTTTTTATGCTTTGCTCCTTCACCCAGCTCTCTTGCTCTTCTATGCTATGCTATGCTAAGTCACTTCAGTCGTGTCCGACTCTGTGTAACCCCATAGACGGCAGCCCACCAGGCTCCACCGTCCCTGGGATTCTCCAGGTAAGAACACTGGAGTGGGTTGCCATTTCCTTCTCCAATGCATGAAAGTGAAAAGAGAAAGTGAAGTCGCTCAGTCGTGTCCGACTCTTAGCCACCCCATGGACTGCAGCCTACCAGTCTCCTCTGTCCATGGGATTTTCCAGGCAAGAGTACTGGAGTGGGGTGCCATTGCCTTCTCCAGCTCTTGCTCTTCTAGACATATAGTTTTTCTCTCTTCCTCTGAAAATGTGATACATTTCTCTCTCCTCATGTGTTTTCTTATCTTCAGAAAAATAAAATCTTGCTTTACCAAAGTGAATTTATATTTCTCTCCTACTATTAATGGATTTTTTTGGAACTTTAAGCACTTCTTCCATGCCACTTTAGGGTACTAGAAAGAAAGCAGAATGGTAAAAGAAGAATATTCACAGATTTGTAGCTTTGGATGTAACTGTGCCATAATACATAATAATGTAATTAAATCAGAGTATTGCATATTATAAGTTTTTAAATACTTGCTGGCATGTTGTAGACAATGTTTTTATTTCAATGACTTCAATATTAACTATTTTCTATTATTTACTGATCGTACAAAAACATCTCAACAAAATACACAATACTGTGAATGGATATTATGCTTTTCCAATCACACATTGCAAAATAAGCTCTTAACAATTAGAATTTATTTAAATCATAAAACATGACTAAGTCAAGATTTCAACTTAGATATAAATAATTTTTATGGCATAATTCTCTCCACTTTGATCCTCTGCCTCTGACAGCTTTTCATTTTTAATTGAGGGTAGGAGGTACCATTTAGTTTGCTTGGCAAATTTCTTTTTCTTTTGTCTAATAATGATAAACTTAGTTGACTTTATGATAGTAATATCACAAAGACCATATCATTGAAATAGAATTACCAACAACTGCTGCACTGCTATATGTAACAACTAATTGTAGGAAGGATTAGTTTGTTGCTGATGTTGGTATATTAACTTACAATTTTTTATTGTCCAGATACTTTTATTCATCCCTCTTGGTCTTGGTATTGGCTGTTGTTTTATTGGTTTAAGAAGTTTCTTTATACTCAATATAGATGAAATTACCAATCACAGTGCCTTACCTTTGAAGAAAATGTGGACTTAAAACACATACAGATTTTTTTTTTTTTAATCTACATGATAAACCAATGAGATTCTTCCCTGAAACATCTTAAGTAAACTCAGTAGAAATGAAATGTTAACTTCCTCTTTGACAACAATAACATTAAACACAATTTACCTTAAACTTCTGTGGTTGTATTGCTGGATTTCAAGAAGAAAAAATAGCTGTAAGAGAAAACCGGTATACAGAGGGAAGGAGAGACTGATGAAAGGCTCTGAAATGACCGTCTAAGGCACTACATGCATTTGTTCCTGAAGTCATTCTTTGGGCATAACTGGAAAATTCCTAATTTTGTTGTCTAAATTGTATTGTATTATTTTGCCACAGATAACTGAAAGAATTTTGATAAATATAGAAATTATTTTCTGAAAATATGCTTTTAAAGTGACAGTACATAAAATATGGTATGGACTAGGTGGAATTGAGGACAGAGAAGGTCTCTCTAATTCTCATTGAAAGTTAATAATCTTCACATAATAATTAAGCAAATGGTAATTTATATTAATATATGATGCCTTTTGGGATTCAGACTTTCTCAAGCCTGAAATTTTAGAAAAGTAGCAAAAAGTATCTGAATATAGGAGTGGGATGATTATTTATGAAATTCTCTTTATGCAAAATAATAGAGACACATGGAATTGTGTTCAGTTTCTTTTAGCTTTGTACTTGGGGAAAAAATGGAAAAGTACAGATGACACTAAATTCTCTCAGGGAACAAAATACCGCAAATCTAATACAGTTATGTTAAGTTTAAAAATAAAATAAAATTAAAAAAATAAAAAAAAATAAAAAAAATAAAAAATAAAAACAAACAAAAAAAAAATAAATAAATAAATAATATGAAAAGTTCTTGACTCTGCAAGTAAGCAGAAAAGTGATTTTCATTGATTTTGAGATGTACAAGAAGTGTAAGATAATTTATCTAAGAACAAAATTCACATTACAATTTTTTAAAAGGCCATAAAATAAAATGAAATAGTAGCTGACTTTGTCAAGCTGCTTACCTAGTCCAGAAAACTTCTTTTATATCTGCTGTCATATTTCTGCTGAATGGACTGCATTTCACAAACTCCCTGTCCTGGAATTATAAGGGTTAAAATAGGTTAAAGAGAAGGAGGTAATGGGTGGTTGGTGGTGAAGTTGAATTTACAGTTACACTTTTTCCTTTAGGTTCTTTGCTATACCCTTGATTCTTTAGTTTCATTATTTTTTACATAAGTCAACTACATCAGATTTTGATTTATACACAGTTTGTCCCAGCTGGATTGATCAGTTATCAGAGGTATAAAATGATACTACTTGAGTCTGAAATTAATGCATTCTTGGTTTCATCAAATTACCACTTTTCTTTAATGGTTCCTTCATTTTAAGTGTCTAATATTCATTCACATTTCTGCTAATTTTATATCTTTTTAATTTTAAATTCCAAATTTACTGAGAAAATTTTAAAAGTCATAAAAATAAAAATGTACTGTGATCTAACCCAACAGAGATAATTAGGTTATTAAAGTCTCTTGATCCTTCCTCTCATGTATATGTCTTACTTCCATTTCCAAATTAGGATCTACTGATATTATGATGAATATCCTCTTAGTCAAGAACATTTCTGGCTATAAATACTGCTTACACTCGAACAACAGGGTATAAAATATAAAAGACATTTGATCTACAAAAAAATGTCCTTTAAGTTTGGTCTTATCCAAAACTACCATGAGCATATTTGGTCTATGCCTAATGGTTTTGAGTGGGAGCAAATTATCAAGGATATTTTGACATAGATGAATTATCCAAGGATGTTTTAGCCAGAAGTAAATTGTCCTGCCAATATCAAGGACCCTTTGGCATGGGCCAAATGCCCTACTGACCAAATATTCCACGGATCAAGTGTCTTATAGATGTTTTCGAGTAGATCAAATGTCTCTGTTGTTCAGTAACTCAGTCATGTCTGGGTCGTTGTAACTCGATGGACTGCAGCATGCCAGGCTTCTCTGTCCATTTCCATCTCCCAGAGGTTGCTCAAACTCATGTACATTGAGTCAGTGATGCTATCCAACCATCTCATCCTCTGTTGTCCCCTTCTCCTCCTGCCTTCAATCTTGCCCAGCATCAGGGACTTTTCTAATGATTCAACTTATCTCATCAAGTGGCCAAAGTATTGGAATTCCAGCAACACTCCTTCTAATGAATACTCAGGATTAATTTCCTTTAGGATTGACTGGATTGATCTTCTTGCAATCCAATGGACTCTCAAAAGTTTCCCCCAATATCACAGTTCAAAAGCATCAATTCTTTGGATTTCAGCTTTGTTTATGGTCCAAGTCTCACATCCATACATGACTAACAGAAAAACCATACCTTTGACTATGCAGACATTTGTTGGCAATGTAATGCCTCTGCTTTTTAATCCACTATCTAGGGAAGTCCCAATGCATTAAATCTTGAAATTTCTAAGTTACCTGGAGATCCAGATGAGGATAATAATTTTACAGATCCTCACATGTCTTTATACAATGTGATTTGCTCATTCCTAGACATTCCATCCTGATTGGTGCTTAAAGATTGCAACATACTGGTAGTAAAGATTTAACTGAAAGCAAACAATCAGAGATAAAGATATAGTCTTCATCTTAATAGTCAAAGATTTTTAAAGGTAAAATTCACAGAGTGATAAATGTAAGAATTACTGCAAATATTGAAACCAGAAGATCGAACATGGACCCTATAGAAGACACCATCAAGTGTTATTTTACTTTTCTCCAGTGAAGTTCTATAAAAGACTAATTTTTTTTATTATTAAATAAATTTATGCAATAAATAATACAGAAAAAAATTTAATGAGTTAGAAAAAACATAAATATAGTTCAATTCAGTTCATTCACTCAATCGTGTCTGAAGCTTTGTGACCCCATGAACCGCAGCATGCCAGGCCCCGTTGTCCATCATCAATTCCCGGAGTTCACCCAAACCCATGTTCATCGAGTCGGTGATGTCATCAAACCATCTCATACTCTTTAGTCCCCTTCTTCTCCTGCCCTCAATCTTCCCCAGCATCAGGATCTTTTTAAATGAGTCAGCTCTTTGGATCAGGTGGCCAAAGTATTGGAGCTGCAGCTTCAAAATCAGTCCTGTCAATGAACACCCAGGACTGATCTCCTTTAGGATGAACTGGTTGGATCTCCTTGCAGTCCAAGGGACTCTCAAGAGTCTTCTTCACTCCACAGTTCAAAAGCATCAACTCTTCATCACTCAGCTTTCTTTATAGTCCAACTCTCATACCCATACACGACCACTGGAAAAACCATAGCCTTGACTAGATGGACCTTAGTTGGCAAAGTAATGTCTCTGCTTTTTAATAGGCTGTCTAGATTGGCTATGACTTTCCTTCCAAGGAGTAAGCATCTTTTAATTTCATGGATGCAATCACCATCTGTAGTGAATTTCAAGCCCAGAAAAATAAAGTCAGCCACTGTTTCCCTATCTATTTCCAATGAAGTGATGGGACCAGATGCCATGATCTTAGTTTTCTGAATGTTGAGCTTTAAGCCAACTTTTTCACTCTCCTCTTTCACTTTCATCAAGAGGCTTTTTAGTTCTTCTTCACTTTCCGCCATAAAGGTGGTATCATCTGCATATCTGAGGTTATTGATAGTTCTCCCAGAAATCTTGATTCCAGCTTGTGCTTCTTCCAGCCCAGCATTTCTCATGATGTACTCTACATATAAGTTAAATAAGCAGGGTGACAATATATAGCCTTGATATACTCCTTTTCCTATTTGGAACCAGTCTGTTGTTCCATGTTCAGTTTTAACTGTTGCTTCCTGACCATCACCTCCACTAGCTTTGTTCGTAGTGATGCTTCCTAAGGCCCACTTGGCTTCATATTCCAGGATGTCTAGCTCTAGGTGAGTGATCACTCCATCATGATTATCTGGGTTGTGAAGATCTTTTTTGTACAGTTCTTCTGTGTATTCTTGCCACCTTTTCTTAATATCTTCTGCTTCTGTTAGGTCCCTACCATTTTTGTCCTTTATTGAGCCCATTTTTGCATGAAATGTTCCCTTGGTACCTCTAATTATCTTGAAGAGATCTCTAGTCTTTCCCATTCTATTGTTTTCCTCTATTTCTTTGCAATGATCACTGAGGAAGGCTCTCTTCTCTCTCCTTGCTATTCTTTGGAACTCTGCATTCAAATGGGTATATCTTTCCTTTTCTCCTTTGCTTTTCACTTCTTTTCACAGCTATTTGTAAGGCCTCCTCAGGCAGCCATTTTGCTTTTATGCATTTCTTTTTCTTGGGGATGATCTTGATTCTTGTCTTCTGTACAATATCACGAATGTCCATCCATAGTTCATCAGGCACTCTATCTATCAGATCTAGTCCCTAAATCTATTTCTCACTTCCACTGTATAGTCATAAGGGATTTGATTTAGGTCATACCTGAATGGTCTAATAGTTTTCTCCACTTTCTTCAATTTCAGTCTGAATTTGGCAATAAGGAGTTCATGGTCTGAGCCACAGTCAGCTCCCAGTCTTGTTGTTGCTGATTGTGTAGAGCTTCTCCATCTTTGGCTGCAAAGAATATAATCAATCTGATTTCAGTTTTGAACATCTGGTGATGTTCATGTGTAGTCTTCTCTTGTGTTTTTGGAAGAGGGTGTTTGTTTGCTATGACCAGTGCGTTCTCTTGGCAGAACTCTATTAGCCTTTGCCCTGCTTCATTCTGTAGTCCAAGGCCAAATTTTCCTGTTACTCCAGGTGTTTTTTGACTTCCTACTTTAGCATTCCAGTCCCCTATAATGAAAAGGACATCTTTTTTGGGTGTTAGTTCTAGAGGGTTTTGTAGGTCTTCATATAACTGTTCAACTTCACCTTCTTCAGTGTTACTGGTCAAGGCATAGACTTGGATTATCATTATATTGAATGATTTGCCTTGGAAATGAACAGAGATCATTCTGTTGTTTTTGAGACTGCATCCAAGTACTGCATTTTGGACTCTTTTGTTGACCATGATGGCTACTCCATTTCTTCTAAGGGATTCATGCCCACAATAGTAGATATAATGGTCATCTGAGTTAAATTCACCCATTCCAGTCCATCTTAGTTCGCTGATTCCTAGAATGTCAATGTTCACTCTTGCCATCTCTTGTTTGACCACTTCAAATTTGCCTTGATCCATGAACCTAACATTCCAGGTTTCTATGCAATATTGCTCTTTACAGCATCGAACCTTGCTTCTATCACCAGTCCCATCCACATCTGGGTGTTGTTTTTACTTTGGCTCCATCCCTTCATTCTTTCTGGAGTTATTTCTCCACTGAGCACCAGTAGCATATTGGGTACCTACTGAACTGGGGAGTTCCCCTTTCAGTATCCTATCATTTTGCCTTTTCATACTGTTCATGTGGTTATCAAGGCAAGAATACTGAAGTGATTTGCCATTCCTTTCTCCAGTGGAGCACATTCTGTCAGATCTCTCCACCATGACCCGTCAGTCTTGGGTGGCCCCACACAGCACGGCTTAGTTTCATGAGTTAGACAAGGCTGTGGTCAGTGTGATCAGATTGGCTAGTTTTCTGTGATTGTGGTTTCTGTCTGTCTGCCCTCTGATGCCCTTTTTCAGTGCCTACTGTCTGACTTGGGTTTCTCTTACTTTGGATGTGGGGTATCTCTTCATGGCTTTTCCAACAAAGCATAGCCACCGCGCCTTACCTTAAACTTGGGGTAGCTCTTCTCGGCCACTGCCCCGATCTTGGACTTGGGGTAGCAACTCTCTGCCTTGCTTCTGCACTGTCCAATATAATGCAAATTATATCAGTGATTAATAACCAATATTGGTTGTTGTTTAGTCACTAAGTCATGTCTGACTTTTTGCAATCCCATGGACTATAGCATGCCAAGCCCCTCGTCCATGGAATTCTCCAGGCAAAAATACTGGAGTGGATTGCAATTTCCTTCTCCAGGGACTATGCAATGTTACCTTATACTAAAATCATTAAAAAGAAAAAGTTGATATATATTGAGGTTACATAACAAACATGAAAAACACTGAATAAAAGAAAATTATTATGAAAATGAATCATTTCCAAGTCACAAAATATACCATCAACTTTATTTTTATTGATTTATTTTATTCCTTTTTACTGATTCATAGGGATTGTTTTTATTCTCCAAGCATAATTCCTTCCTGGATTCTATAAGGAAAAATTTTAATAAAATGTTATCACCTGAAATAAATATTCTAAAACTGACTTGAATGCTGAATCTATTTGAATGCATTTCAAGTCCAAAGTCTGTGAATAATAGGCTACATCTTTAAGAATTTTTTGAAAGAAAACTGGCTTTCAGAGTAGATTTTCATCAACATCAAAGAGAATAAAACCATATATATTTTAGCATTAAAGGAGAATTGTGAGAAATCTGTACTATAGGCAAATTTAGCACATATTTTACATATAAATCCTTTAATTTAGCTGTTATAATAAACTAAATCAGAATGCTGGTAGTCTGTGATTAAGCATCAAATATGATACATTCATGTCTGGTAAAGAAAAAATTGATTAGCTAATAAAGTATCTCTCTGTTCACACATTTAATCATTGATCCCTTTTCTGAAATGTTTACTTAGCTTTTTCCTGAATTTTGAAGTACTAATTTCTTTATAACTACACAATATGCTCTCAAAATCTTTATTAAATATAGATTTGGAAAACTAAAGCATAATTATATCTCTTCTGTAGTTGATTTTTAAAATAATTTTAGATCATTTTGCTGAGGACAATAAAATATAATATTCTTTTAGTTTCATATTGTCTGTATAGAAAATTACCACAACTTGGCTTGAAACAACATAAATTTGTTACTTTATGTTGCTGAAAATCAGAAGTCAGAATGGAATTCACAGGGCTAAATTTCTTTCTGAAACCATTAATGTTGAATTCATTTCTCTCTTTTAACAGCTTCTGAAAAGCATTCCTTAGCTCCTGGCTCCTTCCTCCAGCTTCAAAACCAGCAATGACCATTGGAGGTTTTCTCACAGTGTCAGCTCTGTTTCTGATTCTTCTGCCTCTCTTCCCAGATTAAGGCCCTTTCAGATAATTTTAAATAGTTTCTTTACCCTAGGATCAGTAGATTAACAACACTGATTTGATTCTGTGACCTTAATTCTCTTTTTCCGTGTTCTATAACATTTTCATAGGTTCCATTGATAAGAATATGGACAGCTTTAAGGTGTGAAGTAGCATTATTTTGTCTCCCTCAATTCTCATTATAAAAATGTAAATCAATTATTATGTTTGTTATTCATTAAAAATACTGATTATCTACTATGGGCAGGGCACTATGATAGGTGTTGATGATATATTAATAACATGGTTCTTACTCTCAAGATATATGGTACATAATGAGAGAGTAAGAGTTGTTAATAGACCATTAAATGTGCTAAGTTGCTTCAGTTGTGTCCAACTCTTTGCAGGTCCATGGACTGTAGCCCACCATGCTCCTCTGTCCATGGAACTTTCCAAACAAGACTACTGGAGTGGGATGCCATTTCCTATTCCAGGTGATATTCCTGATCCAGGGATCGAACCACACTTCTTGCATCTCCTGCATTGGCTGGAAGATTCTTTATCACTAGCACCACCTAGGAAGCCCAACAGCATTAAATATTATGTATTAAAAATATATTGAGAAGGGCAAGAAAATACACCAAAGAGGTCCTCATTATCCACTAGGGATGACATTTTCTTGCTGAAGATGGTGTCTTTTAAACTGAGGTTCTGCAAAAAATATAAATATCCCATGCATACCTATGTGCATGGATATGTGTATATGTACATGTGTAGCTATGCATGCTTGCAATGCATGTTCATGTAAATGAAGATTTTGTGCAATAAAACTGAGGTGGAATGGCACAAAAGTTAAATTTTAGGAAATAAATTATAGAAAACCTCTATATTAGCATACAGGAAATAGATGATACTGTCGGTGGTAAACATGGGGATTAAGAAATAAATCAAATGGGTAGGAACATTTTTGTCTGTACAAAGAGATCAAGAATATCTTTAACTCTGAAAACTTGATGGAGAATTAATTTCATCAGACCTGTATTTAAGAGGATTATTCTAACTGCTATTGGAAAATTAAACGGAGGTTGGCATAGAATTATGAAGGATTAATGACAAGCTCACAGTTTGTTGCAATTATCAAGAGAGAAGAGAATGAGGTACTCCAGGTTACTGAAGCAACCTGTTATGTGAAACAAGCAGGTTCGTTTTAACCTGTGAAATCTTTAGTGTATGAGTGCCTATCAACAGTTTCCCAGCATAGACACATCCACCTCTTCATGGCGAGATGCTCAGTCCACAAGAAAGTGCAAGGTTTTATGTCACATCATATTAAACAGTCCGGATTTTCAAAGAAGTGTGAATTGCAATAGTCATAAATGTATCTGTTCAAGTCATGTCTGCCATAGGAAAGGTGGTTTTTAGTGTCCACAGCTCAGAAATTTCTAGAAACTTCAGTTAATATATGTGTAACATATATATAATATATATATTTAAATTTTTCCTAACTGCATATGTGGACACTGCCTTCATTTTCTGAGCCAACATTTCAGTAGCTCCTTGCCCCAAACAAGCTTCTACAGCTAAACTGTATGCTAAATTATTTAACAATTAACCTATTGAGACCATTTTCTCTATGGAGAATCACAACACTTTCAGAGAGACAGGACAGTTATTTTTATTGTTATGGATATCAAGAGCTTACAACTCTCAACACAAGAATTTAACTTCATTATTTTCTCTATTAAGTGCAATCTCCTTTCTAATTTACCTTTAATGTATTAAGGAAGGGTTCTTATGTTAAAAAAAATAATCATGACATAATTAAACAGTTAATATCTCAAGATTTTATTGATAAACAGATGGCATTAGCATCATAAAAATGGATTTCTGCCAGATTTTGGACAAAAGTGTTAAGAAACGAATACAATAGTAGAATGAGTAAACCACTCTAAAGTTACCAAGAGATATGTTCAAGCCATGTACTGCAAATCCACCAAGCAGGAAAGGTCCACTGAAAGGGCAGTCAGATTTCACATAGGGAAGAAGTTGGAATGGTTGTTCTGTGAAGATTTTTTTTTTTTTTTTAATTTAACTCTTGGGGCTTAACCGATAGCTCAGTTGGTAAAGAATCTGCCTGCAATCCAGGAGAACCTGGGTGAGGAAGACCCCTGGAGAAGGGATAGGCTATCCACTCCGGTATTCTTGGGCTTCCCTTGTGGTTCAGCTGGTAAAGAATCCACCTGCAATGTGGGAGACCCAGGTTAGTTCTCTGGGTTGGGAAGATCCCCTGGAGAAGGGAAAGGCTACCCACTCTAGTATTCTGGCCTGGAGAACTCCATGGACTGTATAGTCCATGGGGTAGCAAAGAGTCGGACGTAAATGAGCGACTTTCACTTTCACTTTAAAAAGAGAGATTTGCTTTTCAGGCACAGTGAATTGGGTCAAGAAAGACACAAACTCACAAAAAAATAAAATGGGAGGAAAGATGAAAATCATAAGAATGGAAGCTTGAAATAGGAAACATGACTACTGAATTGCATTTGATATAGCATAGTACCAAAGGCTAATAGAAATGAGAACTATCATTAATTGACGGATGTTGAATAGTAGAATCAAAGAAATATTTTTTTTCAGTTAGCAGCTGAGGTCTTCATGTAGGTTTTCAAATAGAGCATTGATAGGAAACTGTTCAATGTATTTGAGGATTATGCCAATAATGACACAACATTTTTATTAATATTACAGATAGTTCCCAACTTATGATGGCTCCATTTAAAATTTGTCAACTTTATGATATTGTGAAAGTGATACACATTCAGTAGAAACTCCGCTTTGAATTTTGAACTTTGATCTCTTCCCTGGGCTAGCAATAGGTACTAAGGTACTAGAGCCTCAGCTTGCAATCAGTTATATTATTATGAGCATGAATAACCAATACACTTAACAACCTTTCTATACCCAGACAACAATTCTGGTTTTTACTTTCAATACAGTATTCAATAAATTACATATTCAACACTATAAAATAGATGGTGGTTTGATTATTTTGCCCCAATTGTAGGCTAATATAAACATGTTCTGAGCATGTTGTAGGTAGGCTAAGCTAAGCTGTGTATGCTGTGCCTAGTCGCTCAGTCATGTCCAACTCTTTGCGACCCCATGGCTGTAGCCTGCCAAGCTCATCTGTCCATGAGGATTCTCCAGGCAAGAATACTGGAGTGGGTTGCCATGCCCTCCTCCAAGGAATCTTCTCAACCCAGGATTGAATTCAGGTCTCCCACATTACAGGTGGGTTCTTTACCATGTGAGCCACCAGGGAAGCCCAAGAATGTTGGAGTGTATAGCCTATCCCTTCTCCAGGAGAGCTTCCTGACCCAGGAATTGAATCAAGGTCTCCTGCATAGGTTAGCTCTTTTGTATTTCCCTACAAATTGATGAATTTTCTCTTCTTGAAAAAAATCTGATTATAGTAGGATTTTGTACAATGTTGAGGATATTTTGTATGATGAGACTGGCAATTCAGGATTAATATTTTCATCTTGGCAAGTATATTGGTCAAATGGAGGAGGACGGAACTCAGAAAAGGCTTCTAATTGATTGTAGGCACATAGACTTCTCTGTTTAATGACATGACACTGGTAAAATTTAAGGGCTATAAATTTGGAACTGATTGGAGGAAAACCTTCCCATGGTGTGGTGACCACTGGCAAAATACTCTGTATCAGGAAATCACAAAAATACTATAACTGCCCCTTAAAATGGACTATATAATTTTATGGCTCGTGTAACATGTGTAGCTATGAAAGTTAAAATAATGATGGGTAAAGTAAAAAGAGGTAATTAAATATCACACTTCAGTGCATTAACCATTTATCCACAGGGACAAAAGAAGTGCTTCTTCTCTAATTGATTCTAGTAAAATATGTTTGAGTTGCTATGCTTTAATAAGATCTATTTTATTTTGCTATTGCTGAAACATCATTTATGGTTTTGTGTTAAAAATGGTTTGCTATTTGGAAGGACATGGTGTCTATTACAACACTTGGCATAGTACAGATATTCAGGCAACTTGTAGCCTTCCTTTGTATTTCAGATCATAGCAGCTTGGGGGTATAAAATGGTTTACAATCTCACTTATATCCTCTGTTTCTCTCCATTATAAATCTTTTCAATACTTTCAAAATTTCATGCAGTTTTCTTTTTCTGAGAGCAACGAGTGATTATATAATCCAGATATAAATTATGACCAATCTTAGGACGTTTTCAGAGTATAATTAAAAATTGTAATTTAAAAGAAGCTCTACTTTTGCTTTTTCAGTCCTCCAGTTATGAAAATAAAAGGGAAAGTGTTTGAAATATTGTAAAACTAGTCTGAGTATAGGTAATGAAGTTGGCCCAACACTAGGCTTTCAGTCAGCCTCTATTATTTCATGTAATATTGTAATTCAGGACGATCTTAACAAAATTTTTAATGCAATTGTTCAATCAATTTTAGGATCAATTTTCCTCTCATCTTTTCAGATTCTTCTGGTTGGTCTGATAATTAACTTGACATGGAACAGATCAAAGGAAAAATCAAACAAAAGTTTAGTAATAGGTGTACATGGAAGTGACCCTCCAAAATTGAGTAATTCACCAAAATGTCTGAAGCAATTACCTTAAAATTATCTTTGGCAAAAGACAAAAGATGTTGGGGATAATGGTTTTGGGTCTCAAAGGTGAGGAAGGCAATTTATATAATAAAGCAAATGTTTGGTAAATGAAAGTTTGTTGAGCCATGCAGAAGCAATGGGACACAAAGTGGACTCTGATTTTTAAGCCCTGCCAAGTTTTTCCCACCACACCTAGCCCATATTTTTTGCAAATATCTCAACTAATGGCTCTATTTCAGGAACAGATCCTCCATCTAAATTCTTTTACCCAGTTTGAGGGAAGGTTAAAATTTCTTTCTCAGTCTTTTGAGCTTTGATTGTTTTCAGCTTGAAATAATCTGCATGCTGTAGAGACACATTTCAGGGTGGCAAATTTTAGTTCCCTAGAAATATAAAATAAAATCATTTAAAATTAAAATTACATGTGACAGTTAAATAAATAATAGACTAGATTGAATAAACTGTATCTCTGGTGTGTCACTAAATTAGCTTCAGCAATGAGTTTATTATCTCTCTTATGACTGGTTATTGCACTATTTCAAAAACATTTTATAATTGCAATTTTTCTATATTGAATTCTAGTTTTATGTGAGAAGCTGTATTTGATAATATATCTGATTAACTCACTTAATTACCACAATACATTTCCATTATCAATATATTGCCTTAACTTTATAGTTAAGTGAATTAAAGCAAAGAAAGTTAAGATCACTCAGAGATCACCAGTTACTTCAGGGAAATCTGGGATTCACTCTCAGATTGGATTCAAAAGCTCTTATTCTCAGTTACTGTGTTTGAAAATCTATACCAAATTTATCTCACTGTGGTACAGCTCATGTGTAGACACCAGTATCACAAAGTAGTCATTAAATTCTTTAACAAAAGAAACTACAATTTGCCCAACTTTATATGCCTGTTATCAACAACAGTTGTTCATACATTGTACTTCTGCCACTTGTTGGCTGTGCAAGATTGGGAAAGTCAATTTACTTAACTCTGCCTCAGCCATCGGAGAAGGCAATGGCGCCCCACTCCAGTACTCCTGCCTGGAAAAATCCCATGGATGGAGGAGCCTGGTAGGCTGCAGTCCATGGGGTTGTGAAGGGTCGGACACGACTGAGTGACTTCACTTTCACTTTTCACTTTCATGCATTGGAGAAGGAAATGGCAACCGACTCCAATGTTCTTGCCTGGAGAATCCCAGAGAAGGGGGAGCCTGGTGGGCTGCCGTCTATGGGGTCGCACAGAGTTGGACACGACTAAAGTGACTTAGCAGCAGCAGCAGCAGAATGGAGTGAAGATGACGCCTAACTGCCTTCACATATTCTGTGAGGTCGAATGGCCCACTGTGGGAGTAGGATGGCCACCAGAGAACAACATGAACTTAAAAATAGTGGAAGCAATCTATACAGTAGTCACAGGAGAGCCAGGACACCTGGATCAAAATCCATATATTGACTCATGGCTAGGGTTAGCTCAAGACCCTCTTACTTGGACAAGGTTCTGTATCCAAAAGGGAAAGGGAAAAATATTAATGGCACAAAAATTGACTCATGGTAAAAAAGGAAATTCTACAGGATTTCGACTGGGATGACCTTCCCCCTTCCCTATACTGGATAATAATGCGCTCTCCGCTCAGTGCTCCACCAGGACTGGAGGCCGGCTTAATGTCCGATCCAGGGCAAGGTGAAGTCCTGTGACAGCTGCTGCTTCTCTGCCAGCTCTCCCGGAGGTTGTAGAGCTGCCACCTCGGCAGGCTCCAATCCTGGTGACAGAAGCCTCTGACCAACACTTCCAGGATCCGGCTCCAGCCGAACGGCCCAAGCTATACCTGCCTCTCCTGGTAAGTACTGAAAGGAAGTGGAGGGAGGCGTTGGAAGTAAGCAGAGACTGTGCTCTGCCAGAGAGCCAGAGGGAATGAAAGAGAAGACAAGAGATTTACAATGCTAGCTGCTGCTCTGGGAAAGTCTATCTCGGACCCTCCAGAAAACCTTCTCTGCCCCAGGGACAGGACAGTCCTTCAACCAGTTCCACCGGAGGCCCCGGGCCCCGTTACAGCCAAACCAGTGTGCCCAGTGCCAAGGTTTTGGCCACTGAAATAATGAATGCTCTCAGGCAAGGAAGGAGAAGGAAGCTCCCACAGTTGTGGGGCTTGCTGTCTTGCAAATTAAATAGGGCTGCCGGGGCTCAGAGATATTAGGTCCCCAAGAACCCATGGTAACCTTAAAAGTGGGGGACCAAACATCCTTGAGTGTCCAGTACCCCTGTTGGGAAGAGACTTGCTCTCCATACTAGGAGCACAAGTGACTTTCTCCCCGGAGGAGAGGCCCACCTTCTGGATGGACACTATGATTTATTTGCTCTCTCTTTCAATATCCCCTCAAGATAAGTGGAGGTTGCATGAGCCTCCAAAAGAAGAACCAGGTGGGCCAGAAGAGCATGAGAGAGAGCTAACTCAATTATTCCCTGAGGTCTGGGCAGAAAACAACACCCCACCCCGCCCACCCCGGCCTCAACTAGGCTGGCTAAATAGAGGCCTGAGCCGGCATATCACCCCACATCAATAGATTGAAACAAGCAGACATTCTGGTAGAGTGCCAGTCAGCTTGGAATATGCCAGTCCTGCCATTCAAGAAGGAAGGAGGATAGGACTATAGACCTGTACAGGATCTCAGGCTAGTCAACCAGGCTACTGTGACTTTACACCCCACTGTTCCAAACCCCTATACCTTACTTAGTCTCCTCCCACTGAGGACTAAAGTTTATACTTGCCTAGATCTCAAGGATGCCTTCTTCTGCATACACCTCGCCCCAGTGTCACAGCCCATCTTTGCCTTTGAATGGGAAGATCCAGTTGGGGGCATCAAACAATAGCTCACCTGGACTCTCCGACAAGGGTTTAAGAATTCCCCAACCATCTTTGGGGAAGCCTTGGCTTCTGACCTGGACTCATTCCACCCGGAAAAGTACAGATGTTGGCTCCTACAGAACGTGGATGACCTGCTTATGGCTGCCGAGATCAAGAAAAAATGCTGAGAAGGGACAAAAACACTGCTCCAGCTGCTGATGGAAGCAGGTTACCAGGTATTGAAGAAGAAGGCACAGATTTGCAAGGAGGAGGTAAAATATCTGGGGTTTTTTTTAACGAAGGATACAAGGTTCCAGACCCTAATTGGGTCCTATATACTGATGGCACTAGCCTGATAAAACAAAGACAATGGCTGTCAGGTTAGCCAAAGTGGAATTATTGGTATCGGAGAAGCTGGCACACACTCTGGTAAGCCAAACACACTGGTAAGCGACCCACCTAGGCCATACTGCCTCCCCACAGGTTAATGCTGCCTCTCAGGTATTCAGACAAAAACCTCTGGGTATTTAGCTGAAAGGCACGCTGCCCTTTGAACACCTGGGAGTGGACTTCACTGAAATGAAACCTCACCGACACCACCGTTACCTGCTGGTCATGGTATGTACATTCTTCGGATGGGTATAAGCTTTTCCTACCTGGACTGAAAGAACATCAAAAGTAGCCCAGTGCCTGCTTAGGGAAATAGTTCCCAGATTTGGATTTCCTACTAGCATTAGACCACACAATGGCCTGGCTTTCATAGCTGATTTAGTACAACAAGTAGGCAAAACTTTAAACATCAAATAGAAAATGCACACTGCATACAGGCCCAGAGTTCTGAGATGGTGGAATGAACCAACCAGACACTTAGAGACTGTCCAAATGGATCATAGAGACTGACTGCTCCTGGGTGGACTTGCTTCCAATGGCTCTTCTCAGACTCAGGATGACCCCATGGTCCCAAGGCTATTCTTCATACGAAATTGTGTATGGGAGACCCCCTACCATAATAAAACAGATGTCAACAAATTTGCGTCAGGTAAGGGGAGATGGGATTTCACAGCAGATGGAACTGGGTAAGGTAATAAATCGGGTAACTAAGTTTGTACAAGGGTACCGTTCCCCCTTGGGGAACAGATTCACAAATTTGTGCCTGGGGATCAAGTGTGGGTCAAGGACTAGAAACATGACTCATTGGCCCCACATTGGAAGGGTCCATATACTGTTGTTCTAACCAGCCCTACTGCAGTTAAAGTTGCAGGTGTCACTCCCTGGATCCTCTATATGAGGGTGAAGAGAGCATACCACGCAGACCTAGAAGATGCCAAGTGGACTATACAAAAGGACCACACTGATCCCAGTGAAACCAAGATCATCGTAAAGAAGAAGAAGTGAAGCTCTACAATCAACTGCTGCTACAAGGACTTGCTGGTATCATCTTAAAACTAACCATAGTTTCAGCACAAAGAGGGACCTGTGCTATAATTAATGTTGAATGTTGTGTATATATTCCTGATTTATCTGGCTATATATCAGCCACTCTAGGTGACATGAAAGGTCAGGTAAAAGCTATGTCTGATGATGATCTTTCTTTTTAGACTTTAGTCCTATCTTGGGTGAAGGGTGATTGGTGGAAAACTATGTTTACCATTGTTAGAGTTGCCTTGATAGTTCTGCTTTGTGGATCCTGCATTTTACAATGTATTATGAACTTTGTAACCCAAAGGTTGGTGTCATTCTCCCAAATTGGCAGTCAAAGAGCCAGGGTGCAATATATCCCTATGAGTGATGCTCATACTATGAGTTAACAGCATCAAGAGGGGGGAATGAAGGAGGAAACAGACAGAACAGGCTCCATCTTGAAAGCAGGACTCCATCTTTAGCCGGACTGTGGACTTTGAGCTATATGCCCAGTATCTATGGAAACAACATACCAACTGGAAAACCAGGCCCCAAGATGGAAGAGCCCCAGGGCTCATACCTAGATGCTCCATTGCCTAAAAGAATACCCTAATTATCTGTGTAACCAAATAGACTCATAAATTCTATTATGCTTATTGGGGTATGACCACAGGCCTATTGATAACTGTCCACTGTTAACTACCTAGGCTTAAGGCATATGAATCACGGGTTAACTTTGATTGGATCTTTCTCTTCCTTTGTTCAGACTAGTTTCAGGGAATTTGGGGACGTGGGTTTGGGTACGTACACTTAGGTATATAAGGTTTTCACAAAAACTGGTTGGGGTCCTTGGCTAAGAGGAGACTCTGCCTTGGGCCCGCCCCTGTAATAAACTGCACTCCACTATCTGCATTGTCCTTCTGAGTGAGTTTGTTTCCTGGAACGCGTGGCTACAACACTATTGCTTGTGTAAAAAGTTACCATAAAATTAGAGGCTTACACAATACAAATTTACTATATTAAATTCTGAAGGTCAGATGTTCATAATGTATCTCTAGTTTAAAATCAAGGTGTGGGCAGGTCTGTGTTCCTTCTAGGGCCTAGGAGAAAATCTTCATCTTTTCTAGTTTCTAGAGGTTGACCACATTCCTTGGCTCATGACCCATCTTCTCCCTCTGTTTTCAAAGCCAGTAAAATATGGCCAAGTCCTGCTCATGTGGTAATCTCTCTGGTTTTCCTCTTCTTCTTACCTCTTCTCCTTTTAAGGATCGTTTGGGGTTATACTGGGCGCACTGAAATAATTCAGGATAATCTCCCAATTTTAAGGTCATATTATTAGCAACACAAATTCCACGTACAAGAAAAAGTCATTTTCCTTTTCACACAACCTCACATATGCACAGATCCAGGCCTTAGCCTCTTTGTATTTTTGTACAAATTTGGGGACAAAACTTTTGGACGTCTTTGAAGACTACTATTCTGCCTACCATTGAGTAATACTCACATGTTCAAAAACTGCTTTGAAATTTACCCTTTCTATTTTAAGAACTAAAAATATGCTCTCCAGTGCTGAGATACCAAAAAAAAAAAAAAGATTTAAAATTCACAACACAGCATGGTCTTTTAAAGTCAGAATTTTTAATTCCTTAGGAGAGTTTAATTGTGTGGAAATCAGGGAAGTATGATTGTTCATTTCTTAGCACAATTGTTACTATAGACAAATGATTTAAATGAAAGATCAAACTCATTATATTTGTAATTGCTTGATTTGCTTTTGTACAGTTGTACTAAGATATTTGACTAAATGATGAAATCCTGAAGACATCAAATTTGTGATAGTCTTGGAAATAAAAACATTTGATCAGCATTATTTTTGTTAATCTTGACTATTAACACTTCAGTTTTATTGTGTTGGTTAGTAATTCAAGAAGAAAATCCTTTACAAGGAAGGAGGGGATTAAATTTCTAGAAACTTCTTTAACTCTATTCATTTATGAGTTCTGACAATTTGTCAACTCCATTTATGCTGAAGGTACAAAATGCTAATATTTGTCATGACATGTACAGAAGAAAAGTGCTTAGTGATACATTTTCCATATAATTTTAATATTCTTTTTTAAGAGGTATGAATTCACAAGTTAAATGTCTAGATGTGTAATCTCAATCTTTTTAATAGACATATTAGTTTTCCAGAATTGGATGCTTCTGAGCAACTAAACTGACTGAATCAATTAAGTCCATTGGGGCTATGGCAGAGGAAATATTTTTAAATGTAAAGGTAATCACAAATGTGTAGAAAATAGTGAAAAAATTATATTGAAAATATTTCTTTACCCACTAGCAATTTAAAAAATGTAAGGTTTTTATGCAGACCTGAGTAAAATTCTTTCCAAAAATTGGGTAATTAAATATTCAAAGACACATTAAATGAAACTAATACATGCAAATATAGTTGCTGCTAATATGATTTAAATTTGACTAAATTAACAGTATTAGTGGATCAGCAAGTAAATTGGTGATAGAAATAAAGGTTACCTGCTTTTAATCAGAAATTATGTTTTCTGGATGTTGGTGAACAATTACTTTGAAAGATAAATGTGTTTAAAGGCAGCATATTTTAGGAAGTTTATTTACTTCCAGTTTAGTCATAGATTTGCATGTCTATTTCCAAAAATACCCTCATCTATGGCTTAAATATTTAATAGAATACTCATCAACTCTAGGGGCTTCCCAGTTAAATGGTAAAGAATCTGCCTGCAATGCCGGAGACACAAGAGACATGGGTTCAATCCCAGGCTCAGGAAGATCCCCTGGAGTAGGAAATGGCAACCTACTTCAATATTCTTGGACAGAGGAGTCTGGTGGGCTACAGTCCATGGGTCACAAAGAGACAGACACAATTGAGTGACTGAGCGTGCGCGCGCGCACGCGCACGCACACACACACACACACACACACACATCAACTCTGAGACTACTCCCAATAGTACTCACTGGAGTGCTTTCAGAATATATTACTAAAATATTCAGTAAAGGTAATGATATGCATATCCTATAACCCAGTTACAAGTTATATAATTATGTAAACACCAAAAAACATGGAGGCTTGTAATAAAAAGTACGGTTCAGTTCAGTTCAGTCGCTCAGTAGTGTCCGACACTTTGTGACCCCATGAATCACAGAATGCCAGGCCTCCCTGTCCATCACCAACTCTTGGAGTACACTGAGACTCACGTCCATTGAGTCAGTGATGCCATCCAGCCAGCTCATCCTCTATCCGTCCTCTTCTCCTCCTGCCCCTAATCCCTCCCAGCATCAGAGTCTTTTCCAATGAGTCAACTCTTCGCATGAGGTGGCCAAAGTACTGGAGTTTCAGCTTTAGCATCATTCCTTCCAAAGAAATCCCAGGGCTGATCTCCTTCAGAATGGACTGTTTGGATCTCCTTGCAGTCCAAGGGACTCTCAAGAGTCTTCTCCAACACCACAGTTCAAAAGCATCAATTCTTCGGTGCTCAGCTTTCTTCACAGTCCAACTCTCACATCCATACATGACTACTGGAAAAACCATAGCCTTGACTAGACGGACCTTTGTTGGCAAAGTAATGTCTCTGCTTTTGAATATGCTATCTAGGTTAGTCATAACTTTCCTTCCAAGGAGTAAGTGTCTTTTAATTTTATGGCTGCGGTCACCATCTGCAGTGATTTTGGAGCCCTAAAATATAAAGTCTGACACTGTTTGCACTGTTTCCCCATCTATTTCCCATGAAGTGATGGGACCAGATGCCATGATCTTAGTTTTCTGAATGTTGAGCTTTAAGCCAACTTATTCACTCTCACTTTCACTTTCATCAAGAGGCTTTTTAGGTCCTCTTCACTTTCTGTCATAAGGGTGGTGTCATCTGCATATCTGAGGTTATTGATATTTCTCCTGGAAATCTTGATTCCAGCTTGTGCTTCTTCCACCCCAGCGTTTCTCATGATGTACTCTTCAAATAAGTTAAATAAGCAGGATGACAATATACAGCCTTGACGTACACCTTTTCCTATTTGGAATCAGTCTATTGTTCCATGTCTAGTTCTAACTGTTGCTTCCTGTAGGAGTGAAAAAGTGAGGGAAGGGGGACTAAGTTCACACCAGTAGAATAGGTAAGCATACTGTAGAATATTTATGCAGTAGAATACTAGACTGAAGTCAAAATAAAAACAAACTATAGATGTACCCACTGGCATAAATAAACATTAACAAATTAGGAGTGAAGAAAGTTTAAAATAGAGATATAATGAACTTAGATAAAAAATGCAAACAGTGCATATTAATCAAGGATATATTAAATTCATTAGGGATGCATTTAAATGAATAAAATATGAAGATATGCATAAAAATGCATTGGAATAAGGGTTACCACTATTTCTTGCTTCTTGGATGGCTCAGCAGTAAAGAGTCCACTTTCAATGCAGGAGACACAGGAAGCACGAATTCCATCCCTGGGTTGGGAAGATCCCATGGAGAAGGAAATGGCAACCCATACCAGTATTCTTGTTTAGAGAATCCCCATGGACAGAGGAGCCTGACGGGTTACAGTTTAAAGAATCACAAAGAGTCAGACACAACTGAGACACTAAGCACATATTTCTTGCCAGACAGGAAAATTTATTCAGGAAAGGAATATATAAGCCTTTCAATATATTTGTAATGGGTGAATTATAATGTTGGATGCTGACTACATCAGGTTTTCTAAAAATGCATTTCCATACATTTTAATTGTATAAATTATCGTATAAAGCACCCTTCCATTGCACAAATCTGATCTGTTAGTTCATACTTTCTGTGGTGCCACTTGTCTGTGTATGTATAGCAAAACTCTGGAAAATAAATTTAGTAGGGATATTCCTTTCCAGAGGTTTTTGCTTCAAGCAGAATCTCCAAGGTGCCAATCCTGATACAACTTGTAGGGTGATTTCCTTTAGAAAATAGGCCAACTTCTATCTCCATCTCCCTTAGATACTGATGAGGGAATGTGGCCAGCAGTACATTCACAAAATGGAAAGATCTTGGGTGTTGGCTGTCCCTTAACAATTCACAGTCTGCTCTCTCTGAGACAGACACTGGCCTCTTAGCATACTAGAAACTCTTTCTAATTCCTCTGCAATCAGGTAATTTGGGAACAAAAATTGTCACTCAAAGTGTGACATTGAAAATCACTGATCTAAAAGATTCTTACCAGAATATTATATTGAGGTCATAGCAAACTCCTTCCCTAAATACCAGCTTCTATTATTTCTATTAGCAGTTATATTGTCACTGTATTTCTCATTTCTTTGAGTCCCACTGTTATCTATACATATGTGAAAAATTCTTTTGTATGCAACAGATTTTTTTTTGTTTATTTCTAAGTATGTTTAGTGAATACTGGATGAATAAATAAATAGGAACCTCTGGAGAATAAGCTTGTCTACTTTGAGAATCCCTGGTGCCAAAATTGAATATAGTCACTAGATTCTATCTTAGGTGAGATTTCAACACAGGAACATACTTGTCTTAGTCTATTCAGACTTCTATAACAGAATACCATAGAAAAAGGTAACTTATAAGCAACAGAAATTTATTTGCCATGATTATGGAGCCAGGGAAGTCCAAGGTGTACTGATACGGTTAGGTTGTAGTGAAGACACTTTTCTAGGTTGTAGACTTCAAACTCCTCATTGTTTCCTCACTTTGTAGAAAGGGCAGGAGACTTCTATGGTTTTTTAAAGGGTAATAATCCCACTCATGAGGGCTTCCTTGGTGGCTCAGTGGTAAAGAATCCTCCTGCCAAAGCAGATGACAGATTTAATCCATGGGTTGGTAAGATCATCCGGAGGAGGAAATGGCAGCCCCCTTGAGTACTCTTGTCCAGAAAATTCCTTAGACAAGAGCCTGGCAGGGTATAGTCCACAAGGTCTCAAAGAGTTGGACATGACTGAACAACTAAACAAAAACAACAATCCTATCAATGAGGACTTGACCCTCCTAACCTAAGCACCTCCCAGAAGACTCACCTCCTAATAATAATACATTGGGCATTAAAATATAAACATGTAAATTTTGGGAGTATACAAATATTCAAGCCATAACAACCTTTGTATGATGATACCAGGAATAATAAACATCATTGCAAAATTATGTATCAACTTATATTTATGAAATCATTAACTCAAAGCCATTGTCAATGAATCAAAAGTTGTCTTATAAGCATGTAGTTATATGCATTATAGTACATTTAGAATTTGGACCTTAAAAACTATATAAAGTTGGTATGTTAGACCCTAATGATTAGGCTATTGCTATAAATAATTTCAGAGCAAAAATACTTTATGTTGTAACTACTCTAAGACATAACTTTGCTAAGACAGAATCGATGTAGTAATAGTACACTGTATTTTTTCTTGATGTCATTACTCGAAAACACAAAACAGTTTCCATTCCTCATCCTCTTCCTCCACCTCCTCCTACTGATCTTTCATTTACTTGGACTTTAAGAACAGTTCGATCAAGCAAAACAAATATTATCAAAGATTCATTCCATGTTTTATTTGTCTTTGGTTATAAATATTTGAAAAGGAGATGAAAATGTAGTACAGCAATAGCCATTTTGTTATATAAAGATGTTCAGAGAAAAAGAGTTCTCTTTTTCTCCTTGAATCAACCAAGTTACAACTGAGAATTAATTTTAAATTACTTTTCAATGTAGCATTGCTTTTCAAGATAATTAAAATTCATTATATTATGCACAATACTTAAATACTATGCTTTTCTAAATCTCATAGGATAAATAGAAAGTTTAATAGATTGACTACAAAGTTCTTTTGCTTGTATAGCTATCCAATAGAAAAATCCAATTTTGTATTCTAACTGCATTGGTTGAAAAACGCAACAATGATTTCTTTAAAATTCTTCCTGGGATGACTACAGGCACCCAAATTCCATTCTGAAAAGGCTATAGTACTTGTTCCTTGACATTTTCAAAGTTCATGTGATCCTGAGAAATGATTAAAGGTTATCTCTAGAGCATATTGTTGATAACAGTTTCCTTAGTTTGCTATAGTTCATAGGTAGCAAAGAATGCATTGTTTTAAGAATTTTTATTTTCTCTTTTACTCCATCCCTCAAGACAAAGTTTAAGCCATTCATTGTTCCATAAGCTGATGTAGACTCCTATACACTAGGGTAGTATATCACCTACAGTGATACAAACACATAGTTTGTGTCTTTAAGAAATCATTTTATTTCTATCACTGTCTTTGATGTTCCATATAAATGATGTATTACTCCTTTATCATAAACCAAGAAAAATATAACCCAAGAATAATCTTGTAATCTATTACCAGTTGTTTTATTTGTACAAGGGCTATATAAAAGAAAACTAATAGAATATATTTACACTAGAGATGCTTTCATTCTTAACATGCATTTTTATTCTATTATAAACTTGTTTGTTTTATTAAAGCTCATTTAAAAATCAGATGATAAATGTACATAAAGTTGATTAATTATTTTAAATTTTAAGCTAAGTACCTATAACACTAAATATGTTAATGTTAATAGAATTTCCAGAATTCTCTTCTCTAGCCCAAGGAGTGAAATGGTTCCTACTTTAGAGACCACCAATCAATGTTGTCTTGTCAATTTGCAACTGTTAACTATTGTTTAATCAACCCCAAGATTTTATGCTCTGCTTAGTTAATAATTGGTGTGGTTGTTTAGTCATTTTTTCTGACTCTTTACAACCCTAGAAACTATAGCCTGCCAGGCTCTTTGTCCATAGGATTTTCCAGTCAAAAATACTGGAGTGAGTTGCTGTTTTATTTCCTTTTTCAGGGGATCTTCCTGACCCAGGGATAGAGCCTGCATCTCCTGCACTGGTAGGTTAATTATTTCCACTGAGCCACCAGGTTATCCCTAATTAATAATTGTGTTTATTAGTTGCTCAGTCGTGTCTGACTCTGTGTGACCTGGAATTATCCAGGCAGGAAAAGTGGAGTGGATTGCCTTTCCCTTCTTCAGGGGAACTTCCCAATCCAAGGATTAAACCCAAATCTCCTGAACTTCAGAAACTCTTTACCATCTGAGTCACCAGGGAAGCCCAATAAATAATTAATACATGTTAATTCTCTCTTTCTCCTTCATACTTTCAAATGTGAATTTTCAAGAGAAATAGTCTCTTTAGCCCATGGAAATACTGTGGCAATATTTTTATTATATAGTAAATTCAGCAAGACAGTTTTTAAAATATTTTACACTCAGATATCTGCTGATCTTTTTTTTATTTTTCCCATTCTTGCTCTCCTTTCTCTTATCTGACCCTTTGTTATACGATGCATACTTTAAACTGTTCTCCTTTTACAGATGATGTCCGACTCTGTGCGACCCCATAGAGGGCAGCCCACCAGCCTCCGCCGTCCCTGGGATTCTCCAGGCAAGAACACTGGAGTGGGTTGCCATTTCCTTCTCCAGTGCATGAAAGTGAAAAGTGAAAGTTAAGTCACTCAGTCATGTCCGACTCTTCACAACCCCATGGACTGCAGCCCACCAAGCTCCTCCTTCTTTACATTTTTAATCATGCACTCCAATACAGTTGTCTTAGATTCATTTCCCCCCATCTTGCTTACCTTCTTCAACCTTCTTCTACTTTTCCTTTTTGTTCTGTCTATGAAGTTCTTGGTACCCTATGTATTTCTGATATCTCCACTCAACGAAACACTTAAATTGCCATTCCGCCTCCTTCCTAATTGGGGTGAGAAGAGCCTTACCTGCTAGATCCCAGAGTGAGAAGGGGCATCAGCGTGTCTTCACCTGCCAGTCAGCATGGCCGAACCAGAACACCACATGGTCCAAGACTGTTTCTCCCTTAACTTTCAAAGTCCATTCTTCTTTGGTGAACTGGATCAGGTGCGGATGAAAACACAGATGGGTTAAATATTCCACGTCCTAGGCCATCTCCAGAAAAGCCAATTCGTACTCACTTATGTATCCCTCTCCTTCTAGACTGAAAATTCCAAGAGGGTCAAGAATTTCACAGCAGACAAGACACCTCCTGGGGGAGGGTAGAATACGAGCACACAAGGACCAAGTTTCTTCCCCTAAAAATCCCCTGGCAATTGCTTAGTAATAATTTTCCCCAAGATGGCATGGACACCACGTCCTAAATGAGCTTCACAAATTTCCTTCCTAAGCCCTAACACGCTCATCGACCTGTGCACCAAGCAACTGCCGCCTGTCTATTCCAGGCTCCTGTGGGTCCCCACTCCTTCTAGCCCCTCCCAGGGGGATGATCAGGCCTCCTCTTCCACCCTGATGGGTAGGTTCCTCCTCACCTGAGCACCCAGTTCCCTTGCTGCTGTTCCCTACCTGCCAAAGCGAAGAAACTGGGTGTTGAAAGGCTGAATTCTTCCAAAGGGGTGAGGCGCCTTCCCAGCTCTAGGAAATACAAGCCACAAAGCCTCGGGGTGGCCTCAAATGAGACCTGTCTCTTCAAAGTGAGGAGTTTCCCAGTCAATGCACCAAATGTAGCCACGCATTCCGGGAAACAAACTCTCTCAGAAGGACAATGCAGATAGTGAAGTGCGGGCCCAAGGCAGAGTCTCGTTTTAGCCAAGGACCCCAACCAGTTTTTGTGAAAACCTTATATACCTAAGTATACGTGCCCAAACCCACTTCCCCAAATTCCCTGAAACTAGTCTGAACAAAGGAAGAGAAAGATACAATCAAAGTTAACCCGTGATTCATATGCCTTAAGACTAGGTAGTTAACAGTGGACAATTATCAATAGGCCTGTGGTCATACCCCAATAAGCATAATAGAATTTATGAGTCTATTTGGTTACACAGATAATTAGGGTATTCTTTTAGGCAATGGAGAGTCTAGGTATGAGCCCTGGGGTTCTTCCGTCCAAGGTGGGGGGAGGGGGGAGGGAGGGGCACCTGGTTTTCCAGTTGGTATGTTGTTTCCATAGATACTGGGCATATAGCGCAAGTCCACAGTCTGGCTCAAGATGGAGTCCTGCTTTCAAGATGGAGCCTGTTCTGTCTGTTTCCTCCTTCAATAGGAAACCAATACTACCCCAGAAGATATTTGAGGTTTTTCATGTGTGACATTCATGGTATTTCAATGAATAGAATGTCAATCTACAAATATTTCATATTTTGGAATGTATACATGCGTCAGGAAATGTATCCCACTTTCAGTCAAAATTCATAGACATGTTTTATTCAGAAGCTTGGATTACCAAATAACTATATAAACTAAAACTAGGAAGCACATTAATTCTGGGTAAATCTATCTTTTGTTTTTAGCATTTCTTTGTTGATGCTTCTTTTAGGTAGATAGAACTCACTTGCTGCTCTGATATTCTCTAATTCTTTTTCTTTGTGTGTGCCACTTTGATATAACTTTCCTTCAATTATTCCTACCATTTAGATTTAAACATTTCTACACACTTATCTTATTTCAGATTGTCAAGCTTGTATTTTATTTTCTCAAGGATCACTTTTTTGGTACTAATCACCAAATCCAGCATAAGGCAGTAGTAAGAGCAAATCTTTTTTTTTTTTTTTTTTTTCTGTGATTAGATATGAACACTGTTTCTTCAAGTAGGTTATTCAAATTCAGCCAGCATAAAGTATAAAGTATAAAGAGTTCATTCCTGAAGAAATAAGTGTCTTCTGCTGCTTTTTTTGAAGGGAGTTAAAATTTTTGTTTTTTATTTGAAGTATAGTTGATTTACAGTGCTGTCAGTTTCAGGTGTACAGAAAAGATTCATTTTTACACATATATGTATCTGTTCTTTTTCAGATTCTTTTCTATTATAGGTTATGATAAGACATTAAATATAGTTACATGTGCTAAAGAGTAAGTCCTCATTGCTTATCTAATTTAGGGGGATTTTTATTAATTATATTGATTAGTTCAGGAAGGCTGACCAATTTCATCTAATCTTGCACATTTCTGAGTCACTTCAATCTACTTAGTCTTTTTTTTCAGTGGCTATTTTACACAGATGTTTTCTTTCATTGTCATTTCAAATGGTTCATTTGCCTGTTAGAGAGCCATGGATTTCTTTTATGTTAATTCTGACTATGTTAATTCTGACTTTGGTCTAGTGGCTAATGCTTCCTGCTGCTTAGAACTACCTTTAACTCATTCTGGAGGATTTACCTAGCACTGGATTGCACTCCTAGAAGAGATTGGTTTGCCTTGCTCCTCCTATTAAAAAAAAAAAAAAAAATTATTAGAGTATAGTTGTTTTACAAATTTCTGCTGTACAGCAAAGTGAATCAGCTATAGTTAGTGTTAGTCGCTCAGTCATGTCTGACTCTTTACAGCCCCATGGACTGTAGCCCATCTGGCTCCTCTGGTCCATGGAATTCTCCAGGCAAGAATACTGGAGTAGGTTGCCATTCTTCCCCACTCAGGGATTGAACCCAGGTCTCCTGCATTGAGGCAGATTCTTTACTATCTGAGCCATGAGGGAAGCCTGAATCAGCTATATGTGTACGTACATATATTTACTGGTGTTGACCTGAAGATCCTGGCACACTTGAGCCAGGTAATTGTAGTCTTTCCATGAACCTCCTATAACACTGTACCGAATTGTGTTGGATGTGTCTCTAAGACTAGGAAATGTGAGCTGAAGAAGAGTCTTTTTAGGGAAAATGAGCTGCAAGCCTCCCTCCATCGAGGGGGGGTGAGGGGGCAGGGAGTAATCAAAGTATGAAACTTTAAAAGAAAAAAAAATAAATTTCTATGATTAATTGGATTATTTCTTTAAATAAAGGAAACAGTGTTTTTGAGTTCTGTGGCTTCAAATAAATCATTTATCTTCTTAAATAGGAACATCTCATTAAATCTGTTGGGAAAAAGTGAACTAATCAAGGATGGTAACCTGGAAAGAGGCAACTCAGCAGACCTGGGTTGTAAAAACCCAACACATTCCAAAGAAAAACCTGTCTTCAGAATGAGCCCTTGGCTATATCTGAACCTAACCTCTGATCTCTTAGGATGCTCTGCTTGGTAAGATTATTATTAGTTTTTTAATGCCTGAGGCCTTGGACCAAGCCTTATCAGTCTGACCAGATAAATTATCCTAATGATGTGATTTGTGGTGAATGCCTAGTTTTTCTTTGGCATTCATCAAACATCCATGAAGTCTGGATGCAGTCTGAGAAACTGAAGTCAGTCACGTCAGTACTTCAAGTATACTATCACTGCTGCTGGGAGAATTAAATCTATGCCTTTATGATTCCACTGGTCAGGGACACCTGAAAGCTTGTACCTGGTTTCTTTGGCCTTCTCCCCATGTGCCTTTTCACTTTGCTGGTTTTGAACTGTGTCCTACGTTATGTAATAAACTGTAACCATGGAAATAACAGATTTATATGACTAGTAAAGTCTTCAAGTAAATTATGGAGGCTGAGATGAGTCTTGGGACCCTGATATAGATGAGAAAAAGAATGTTATTGTAGAAAAATACATCTTGTTTAATAAAAGTCCTAGACTCCAGTTACAGTTGCCATGAAAGTATTAGTACCAGTCAAAATAAAATTAGCAATAACAAAAAATTAGGCAGTGCATTTTCCTAGTTCTGTTTGTTATATAAACAGCAAAGATGATCATATTTACTCAAAAATAGAAACATTAAGGAAATTAGGGCTACAGAGTCTATCTGCCTCTTATAGTTTACAATTTGATATGATTTTTTTCTATTATTCACAAAAATTCATCTTTAATCATATAATTTAAGTAAGTGAAATCAGGGTCTCATATGTCTAATTTTGATTTATAGTAAACTTTACAAAAATATGGTTAGAGATATGACAGGTATGTAATATGTATTGATGCTTAAGATGTAGTTGAATTTTCTTTTAGTGTGCATTCGTATACATGCATGCTTAGTCGCTCAGTTGTGTCCGACTCATTGCAGTCCCATGAACTGTAGCCCACCAGGTTCCTCTGTCAGTGGGGATTATCCAGGCAAGAATACTGGAGTGGATTGCCATTTCTTCTTCCAGGGGCTCTTCTCGACCCAGGAATGGAAACTGCATCTCCTGTGGCTCCTGCATTGACAGGTAAATTCTTTTCTACTGAGTCACCTGGGAAGCCCACATTCATTTACAGAAAATGCTGAGGATTTAAATTATTTCTCAGATGTCTTTGCAGCTAATTTTCTGGATATACTTTGGTTACTCAAATAGTATAAATTTAGATTTGAATTACTGGAACAGGGAGGTAGGAGTTGAGATGTCCCTTGTACTGACACAGATGAGGAAAGAAAAACAATGCAGTTAGGTCAACTCTGCTTTCTAAGTTTTTTTTATTTTTATTATTATTATTTTTTTTTTTCTACAGTGGAACTTATGATCATGGTAGAGGCAGTTTTATTTGGAAGTGAAATCATTCCTGGAAGTGTGGCCAGAACGTTTATTTTAATATACTTCCAATGATTTTGTATCCTCCTAATGGCCGAATTGAAGTGAAAGCCACTCAGTTGTGCCTGACACTTTGCAACCCCATAGACTATACAGTCCATGGAATTCTCCAGGCCAGAATACTGGAGTGGGTAGCCTTTCCCTTCTCCAAGTGATCTTCCCAACCCAGGGATCAAACCCAGGTCTCCTGGCATTGCAGGCAGATTCCTTACCAGCTAAACCACAAGGAAGACCCAAGGATACTGGATTGGGCAGCCTATCCCTTCTCCAGGGGTTCTTCCAGATCCAGGAATCAACCCCGGGTCTCCTGCATTGCAGGAGGATTCTTTACCAGCTGAGCTATCAGGGAAGCCCTAATACTGGCTAATAAATCCCTTTTGATTTAAATTTGCCAGAAAATGTTCAGTTGCCTGAAAACGAAATCAAGGGATTCAATAAAGGGAGGAAAAGAGTCACCTTTAATTTACGATGCTTCACAGCTTTACTTGAAAAAAGTTTTCAAAAAAGAACATCAATATTTCACAGAATTTTCATGTATTCTTTTTCTTCAATAGAAGACAACCATTTGCAGTGTCAATTCACCTAATAAATCCCCAACCTACCAGAGTGAACTCTACTCACATAAAAGGCACAGTCAAAACCTTTGTTCTGAAAGGCTCTTTATATTTTAGTTCAAGTATTCAGGAAACAACATAAAAATGATATTATTAACTGGATATAGATAGTTCTCTGTTAAAACCATAAAATGGTTATGCCAACATGAGAGTCACTTTTAATATACTCACCTCAAATCATTTATTTCTTCATCTCTGTCAGAATCTCTGGAGGGCATCAATATCAGTATGTAACAAATGCATCTCATTTTTTGTAGTTGACAATAAAGAAATAGCCGGGAGCACATGCTGAATCATAGCCCAACAAAACTTGTGCTATTCACTATAACTCCTCCATGCCCTAGGTGCCTCCTAATCTAGAATTCGGAGTGAAGGACAATTATCACTCATAATTCCTCTTCAGGTATCTCAAAGAATTTAAGAGCTAAGTAAATTAACAGCTAAGTAAAGTTAGTTTAAGAGTCTCAGTCTCCAGAACTTTTTCTGTTTGCAAAGTTATTTACATTTCTGTGCCCATGACCTGTAAGTAAAACTGAAGAGTCACTTAAAGAAAATCATATTGTCTTGGGAAATTATTTTACAAAACAGACACAAGAGAGACCTGAAGGATCCTTACCATATTCTAATGTGTTTATAATCTTTGTTGCAAAGGAAAAAACCTTCTTTGTATTCTGTCCTTTACTTATATAAGAATTATTGTTACAATTCTATTCTGAAAATAATAAACACAAAGCTTTAACCTTTTATAAATATTTAATTCCATTGATAAATGAGAAAAACAAATACTTAAGAAGTAAATGTAGTTTTAGTTACCAAATAGTGAAAAATGGTAACTGTACCAAAAACTATAATCAAAGCAGTGATAGCAAATAAAGCTGTAATCTTCTAAATAACCCAGGTAATATATGTGTGTAAGTTGAAAGAAATAGTACTGGTAAAATATTTTGAAATACTGTTTCAACTGTAAGTTTGTGCCTCTAAGTAATTAAAAAAAATGTAGGAAAATTATAATTGTGCATATTCTCAACTCTAAGAAAAAGTATATGTGTGGTCTTTCTTAGTTCTCAGTCATCTGAGTCATACTGTAAATACCTCTCACCCCCATGTAAATCTCATTTAAGTGACTATAAAAATCACTCAGGTACTTTTAATTTGGATCTCCCTGAAGAATATAAGGAATTATATAGAATTGACCCTTGAGGAGGAAATGGCAACCCATTCCAGTATTCTTGCCTGGAAAATCACATGGACAGAGGAACCTGGCAGGCTACAGTCCACGAGGTCACAAAGAGTCAGACATGACTGCACACACATGCAATAGATGAATAGATTAAAAATGCCCTCTCCTACATAAATTTCTCCTCTACTACACTTTGTGTTTTCCGATCACATAACAAGAGTTCAATTTTGGCAAGAATCCTGCTAATGCAATTTGGAGAGAATTCTCCTACCCCTGTTATTAGATCATCCTCAACATCTAATTATATTCTTCTATCCCACATCATCTCCTAGGTGATACCTGATCACCATGACATACCTTCAAGGAAGAATTCTGTTAGGTCAGTTTACAGTGAATCTCTCTACTATTTATGCTTCCTCTCAGTAATTTCCCATCTAACAAATCACCTAACAAATCCCATCTAACAAATCACCTCTCCCTCCCTCCCCCACCACACACACCAAATTCTCCTTGGCGATTAACCCCTATTTTTCTTTTTTGTTTTTAAAGTTGAGCCTGATATCTCTCCCCTACTGTGATACTCTTGACACCTATGGTGATAGGCCTTACTTTTTTAACAGACATCAATATAAGTTTTTCTTTAACCCCACCACCTAAACAAAACAACTAAAAACTATCTTTCTGTTTCTTACTTTGGCAAAGTTCCTCATGGGATAGTCTACATTTGGTCTCAAATTCTTCTTTACCACTTTTCTTTTCAGCCCACTTTAATCAGCATTTTACACCTAATATTCCACCAAAACTGTCCTTGTCAAGATCACTGAGATGGAGACATTTGATCAAAGTCTTAAAGGAGGAAACGGAGAAAAACTACTCAAAACTGCGGACCAAGAAAAACAAAGGAGACAGTAAGGCTCAGTGTAGTAGAAGATGTGTTCAGAAAGGAAAAGATCTTAGATGGAGGAAGGATTGTAGGTCATGAAGATAAGGTCAGCTCTACACTGCCCTTAGAGAATTTGAAATAGAGCAGGGATAGGGTAAGGAGATGGGCTTCCCTGATGGCTCCATTGGTGAAGAATCTGCCAGCAATTCAGGAGACATGGGTTGCATCCCTGGGTCAGGAAGATCCCCTGAATAAGGAAATGGCAACCCACTCCAGTATACTTGCCTGGAGAATGTCATGGACTGAGGAGCCTGGTGGGCTACAGTCCATGGGGTTGCAAAGAGCTGGACACAATTGAAGTGACTGAGCACACATGCATGGTAAGGAGATTATGCTGGCTATGGTGCTGGTGCTGTCAACAGACAGAAAAGGAGATGACTGGAAGCAGGGAAACAACTTAGGCCATGAGAATAACCAAGCGTCTAGATAACATTGCCTTTGGTCCCAGTGTTTGTGGTGGATGAGAGCAGTAAATTGCTGATAAAAATTGGAAGTATTTCCAGGGTTGAGTTGACAAGATTTGCTGAAGAAATTGACATAGAGTATGAGAAAATGAATCTAAGATAATTTAAGGATCTCATTGTTATCAATGAAGAATACAGTATTCTCACTTTCGGTCCTATAAGGGGATTGGATTTATAGGGAGACTAGAGATTTCAGTGTGGGAAATGTGAGGACAAGAATGATATGAAGTTGGGGGAGGTAGCTTTTTTTAAGAAATTGAAGCATGCTTCATGCTGAGGATAAGGATTCAGTTAAAAAGTGTGGATGGGGGAGAATGAATCAGAAGAGAGATGGGAATGCTGCCTGAGAAATATCACTTTGGAGGAAAGTACAGATGGAATGTAATGTATAAAATATGAGTTTTGGGCTTGAAGAAATGCACAGGAACACAGTAAGGGGCTGTGTTTTCATCTTAATTGCTCTTTCTGGAGCACTTTTCTTAGAATGTCCTTATTGAAATATCTTCCCAATGCTTTGCTTTGTTGAGATATATGTTGCATACTTTGAAATCAATAGATATTAAATATAAGTACTATATGCTTTGGTAAATGCATACATCCATGCAGAATGTGCTTTTATTGAAATATAGACATAACTCCCTTTATCTCAGTTTCCAATCAATAATGTCTTAATTTTGACTAAATCATTGGAAGCAAATTCTCTTCTGCTTTCTTTCACCATCAAATAGCTTTGTCAGGTTTAAATTTCAGAAATATGTTGTTCAGTTGCTAAGTGGTGTCCAACTGTTTGTGATCCCATGGACCACAGCTGGCTAGGTTCTTCAGTCCTTCACTATCTACCTAAATTTGCTCAAATTCATGTCCACTGACTCAGTGATGCTGTCTAAACATCTCATCCTCTGCTGCCTCTTCTCCTTTGGTCTTTGATCTTTCCCAGTATCCGTGTCTTTTCCAATGAGTTGGCTCTTTGTATCAAGTAACCAAGTACTGGAGCTTCAACTTCAGCATTAGTCCTTCCAATGAATATTCAGGCTTTATTTTCCTTAGGATTGATTGGTCTGATCACCCTCCTGTCTAAGGGACTCTCAAGAGTCTTCTCCAGCACCACAGTTCAGAAGCATCAATTCTTCTATGCTCAGCTTTCTCTATGGTCCAACTCTCATATCTGTACATGACTATTGAACAAACCATAGCTTTGACAATATGGACCTTTGTAAGCAAAGTGATGTCTCTGCTTTTTAATATGTTATCTAGGTTTGTCATAGCTTTCCTTCCAAAGAGCAAGCTTCTTTTAATTTCATGGATGCAGTCACTCTCTGCAGTGATTTTGGAGCCCAAGAAAATAAAATCTGTCACCGTTTCCACTTTTTCCCCATCTATTTGCCAAGAAGAGATGGGACTGGATATCATTAGCTTAGTTTCTTAATGTTGAGTTTTAAGCCAGCTTTTACACTTTCCTCTTTCACCTTCATCAAGAGGCTCTTTAGGTCTTCTGCCATTAGAGTGGTGTCATCTGCATATCAGAGATTGTTGATATTTCTCCCAGCAATCTTGATTCCAGCTTGTGATTAATCCAGCCCAGCATTTCACATAATGTAATCTGCATATACGTTAAGTAAGCAAGATGACAATATG
This sequence comes from Bubalus kerabau, assembly GCF_029407905.1. NCBI lineage: Eukaryota > Metazoa > Chordata > Mammalia > Artiodactyla > Bovidae > Bubalus > Bubalus kerabau. Next base: position 55,837,950 of record NC_073630.1, on the reverse strand, counting down.
CAGCCTGTCATAGTCCTTTCTTTTAAATTTCAGAAATATGGAATGATAAACTATGAAGTCCTCTGCTATTGTGAATTTTAATGTTGTGGATTTATAATGTTATGTGTGTGTTAGTCACTCAGTCATGTCCAACTCTTTGCAACTCCATGGTCTGTAGGCTGCCTTGCTCCTCTATTCATGGAATTCTCCAGGCAAGAATACTGGAATGGGTTGCATTCTTTCTCCAGGGGATCTTCCTGACCCAGGGATCAAACCCAGGTCTCCAACATTGAAGGCAGATTCTTTACTATTTGAGCCACTAGGGAACGTGTATATTAGAGTTGGACATGACTGAGCAATGAACACATAACATTATAAATCCCACAACATTAAATTTCACATTAGCAGAAGAATTCATATTTTATCACTCCATATTTCTGAAATTTAAAAGAAAGGAGTATGATAAGGCTGTATATTATAAGGTTATAGGAATCAGTAATTTGTCCTTTTTAACTCCATAGTTGTAGTACATTGTATGGATATATATATTTATACCAGATAAGAGACATTTGGGTTGTCTTCTGCTTTATGTTTGATTATGAATAGATTTGCCAGAAATCTTATTGTAAAATTCTTTATGTTGGCATTTGATTTTATTTCTCCTGGATATATGCTTAGTGGTAAAAATGTTGAGTTATAGAAAAGGTATATTTTTAACTGTATAATAAGTTACCATAATGTTTGCTAAAATGATTGTTTTGCACTCCCTTAAGCAATGTAGAGTTCTGGTTGTTGCATTCCTTACCATCATTCAGTTGGATGTGGTGCTCTGTCTCATTATGGATTTAATTATATTTCATTAAAGATGTTGAATATTTTTTCATATGCTAACTTACTTATTTGCCCTTTTTCTCCATAAATGTTTTTTTCATGCTATTTTAATTGTTCATTTTCTTGTTTGTGTCTTTAACATCAGAGTTCTTTTGTTTAAACGTAAATATTTTGGGATTCACATGTATGTTATAAACATTTCTCCCAATATGTTACTTGCCTATTCTTTAAATATATATATATATATATATATATATATATATATATATATATATATATATATATTTGACTGGATTGGGTTTTAGCTGTGGCACACAAGATCCTTCTTGTAGTGTGCAAGCCCAGTGGTTGCCACATGTGGGGTTAATTGCCTGGTCCATGGCATCTGGGATCTTAGTTTCCCAACCAGGGATCAAATCCATGGCCCCTGCAGTGGAAGGTAGATTCTTAACCATCTGGTCACAAGGGAATTCCCTCCTTAGTATTCCATTTTTTTTTTAATGTAAATTTAAAAATGATTTTTTTTCTTTTTATACCTGATATTTCATTGGTAGTATAAAGAAATGAAAATTGATTTCTGTGGTTTAATCTTCTATCCAGCTACCTTGAGGAATTTATTTATTGAGTTAGAGTAGCTTTTGTGTGGAGTCTAAAAATAATCATGACTTTAAAAGAGCATTTCTCTATGACCCAATCTTAAGGATGCTAGCCAATTTAATTTTCTGTCTCCGAATAGTATTTGTCTCAGTATTCTATGTTCTCAAAAGCAGTTAACATGCACTTTAAAATATTTATTTTCTTGATTATTGGCCCAGCTATATCACTACTTCAGGGACTATATTTGTCATTTTCATCTTGGTAGTTTCTACTCTCCATAAAATGTCTGGAATATTTTAGTCGCTTCATAAATAATTTTAAAGCCAAACCATACACTAAAAAATTATTATTGCTGTATTATGCAAGCATTCAAATGATCACTACTGCAGTCTTAAAAAAATGGATTTAAATTGTTGCTTAATGAAAGAGTGAAGCTTAAATGACAAAATGGAGAAAAGGAATTTCAAACATGCTACACACACACACACATTCTAATTTTAAATCAGTGTAGATAGGAGAATAGATCATATCAATTATGGTATATGGGAAATAATGCCTGAAGTTTAGGGGAGAAACAAAAATAATTAGTAGGGATAAAATTAGATTTGAAGAGACTTATGAACATGCAATATTATGTTGAATGGAAACACACAATTGTTCATTTATTCTAAATGAGTTTATGTTAATACAGATAATTATATCATATCAACTATATGATTAGAATCAGTCACCTTTTCTCCTCACTTGTCCTGCGTCAACATTGAATGTAAAGTAAATTAATTAATGGAAATATACTCTATCTTAGATAATTTTTCATAACTTCAGTATCTGATATGATGTAATGGATCTGATATTTACATTTCCTGTTATGCTTGAAAGACGTCATTTATAGTTTCCCTTTCTTTCATGACAGCACATTTTATTATCAAAATGAGATTCAGATTATGTGATATGATATGTTGAGTTCAGTTCAGTTCAGTTCAGTCATTCAGTCATGTCCGACTCTTTGCGACCCCATGAATTGCAGCACACCAGGCCTCTCTGTCCATCACCAACTCCCGGAGTTCACTCAGGCTCATGTCCATTGAGTCAGTGATGCCATCCAGTTATCTTATCCTCTGGTGTCCCCTTCTCCTCCTGCCCCCAATCCTTCCCAGCATCAGAGTCTTTTCCAATGAGTCAACTCTTCGCATGAGGTGGCCAAAGTACTGGAGTTTCAGCTTTAGCATCATTCCTTCCAAAGAAATCCCAGGGCTGATTTCCTTCAGAATGGATTGGTTGGATCTCCTTGCAGTCCAAGGGACTCTCAAGAGTCTTCTCCAACACCACAATTCAAAAGCATCAATTCTTCGGTGCTCAGCCTTCTTCACAGTCCAACTCTCACATCCATACATGACCACAGGAAAAACCATAGCCTTGATTAGATGGACCTTTGTTGGCAAAATAATGTCTCTGCTTTTGAATATGCTATCTAGGTTGGTCATAACTTTCCTTCCAAGGAGTAAGTGTCTTTTAATTTCCTGGCTGCAGTCACCATCTGCAGTGATTTTGGAGCCCAGACAAATAAAGTCTGACACTGTTTCCACTGTTTCCCCATCTATTTGCCATAAAGTGATGTGACCATGACACTAAGATGCCATGATCTTAGTTTTCTGAATGGTGAGCTTTATGCCAACTTTTTCACTCTCTTCTTTCACTTTCATCAAGAGGCTTTTGAGTTCCTCTTCACTTTCTGCCATAAGGGTGGTGTCATCTGCATATCTGAGGTTATTGATATTTCTCTTGGCAGTCTTGATTCCAGCTTGTGTTTTTTCCAGTCCAGCGTTTCTCATGATGTGCTCTGCATATTAGTTAAATAAGCAGGGTGACAATATACAGCCTAGACTGTATATTGTTAGGGTTAGGACGATTCCCCTGACAAGGGAATGGCAACCCACTCTAGTATTCTTGCCTGGGAAATCTCATAGACAGAGGAGACATCTATAGCCCATGGGGTCTCAAAACAAGTACTCCTTTTCCTATTTGGAACCAGTCTGTTGTTCCATATCCAGTTCTAACTGTTGCTTCCTGACCTGCATACAGGTTTCTCAAGAGGCAGGTCAGGTGGTCTGGTATTCCCATCTCTTGAAGAATTTTCCACAGTTTATTGTGATCCACACAGTCAAAGGCTTTGACATAGTCAATAAAGCAGAAATAGATGTTTTTCTGGAACTCTCTTGCTTTTTCAGTGATCCAGCGGATGTTGGCAATTTGATCTTTGGTTCCTCTGCCTTTTCTAAAACCAGCTTGAACATCTGGAAGTTCAGGGTTCACGTATTGCTGAAGCCTGGCTTGGAGAATTTTGAGCATTACTTTACTAGCATGTGAGATGAGTGCAATTGTGTGGTAGTTTGAGCATTCTTTGGCATTGCCTTTCTTTGGGATTGGAATGAAAACTGACCTTTTCCAGTCCTGTGTTACCACCTGCCAATTGAGGAGACATGGGTTTGATCCCTGGGTTAGGAAGGGTCCCCAGACAAGGCAATGGCAGCCCACTCTAGTATTCTTGCCTGGGAAATCCCATGGACAGAGGAGACATCTATAGCCCATGGGGGTCTCAAAACAAGTCAGACATGACTTAGTGACTAAACAACAACGATAACATATTGAGCTATCTTCATATAAATATGTGTGTGCTCAGTCGTTCAGTCATGTACATAAATTCAATAGACACATGATATTACAGTACTTAATTTTCTGAACTAATCTAATTTAATAAAGAAACTTAGGTCATGAAACCACAGAAGTTTGGATCTGGTGAAACATTAAAGAAAGTTTATGCTCAAAGATGCTTTAAAACATTGATGCTTAAGGTAATTAGGCCCCAGTACAAAGCTCTACTTTTTAATTTACTAATTGTATGACTTTGGCCAATGTGGTCTTTTTGACTCAGATTCCAAATATGGAAAATGATGATAAAACTCCCTCTGACATGTATTAATTAAATAATTATTAATATAATTAAATAAATATAATTAATATAATTAAATAAAAATTAATTTTAATTAAAATTAAAAGAAATAATATACATAAAAATTTTTGCCCAGTGTGTGATATGTAGAAGTCTTAGTCAAAGATTTTCATTAATATTAAAAAAAAATCACTTCACTATAGTATCATTTTTTCCAGTTATTTCATTCATCTAAAATCTTCCATCATCTAGAGTGACTTTTGAATCCTGTGCTTTAGAGCAAGACTATATATTATTATACTAAAAGAGTACTTTTATTACTAACAGTTGTATTTTTCAGAGAACATAGTGTAATCATTGATTTTCTGTAAACAAAGTTGCTAGGTGCAGTGAAAATTTAACATTTGAAAACACAGGCTACAAATAACCAATTTTGCCTCAACAAGGCACATCAAGTTGGCTAATTTAGTTTGCATTGACCTTGTGCCTTTGTGTTTCTTTTCCATTCTCTTCCATCAAACTGACAAACTCATTCACACTCAATATATTTTTTTCTGGAATTTATATATAATTATTTTTAAAATATTAGGTAAACTATATTAGAATACCAAACTTAAACTAAAGGCATGTGTGTGCTCAGTAGCTCAGTTGTTTCCACCTCTTTATGGCCCCAAATGGGATTTTCTAGGCAAGAATACTTGACTAGGTTGTCATTCCCTTCTCCAGGAAGAAAAGGTATAATTCCTGACAAAACTATAGAAAAATAAGGATAAAATGTTGAGGAAAATACATCATATAACTTCAGTAGTCTTCTTGGCACTTCCCAAAATATTATTACATAAAGGACTGCTGGCTCTAAGCACAAGTAACAGAAGACTAGAAGGAGATTTTGTATTGATGTCTACATTATCTACATAATTGTTTTACTATACATTAACCTACTTCAACCATATAATAATTATATCTTAGTTATTTAATATTTAGATTGTCTTGATTCTATAGAGCTAGTATGTTCCATTTAGAATATTTGATAACAAGTGTTTAATATTCAAAGATATTACTAAAAAAAAGTTGTCTTTGGTAAAAGTTTTTCTCCAACATGTATTTAATCTGTCTGTGTGACCATAATGGTTGTCTTCTGAAACTGGGCAACTTTTATGAGGAGTCTGAAGTAATCAATGCTTACCTTGAATATTTTGCTCTTTTGTTGACCCTGGTTTTACAGTATCAAATGTGACTACTCAGCATCACTCATTAAGTATGCACTTAATTTTAATAACATTTTTCAATAACACTTATGTGGTAGAGACTTTTATTATTTCTTTCTTTCCTAATTACAACTGCATTTCTTTGCACTATAACAGAATATGTTGCAATTATTAAAAATGGTAATGCTTATTCAGCCTGCATCTTCAATCATGTGTGAAGACTGTCACAGGGGAATGAACAAATTACTTAATTAAAGTTGTTTTATATAAACCACTTTTATGAATGACTTTTAATTTCTGAAAATAATAAAAGTATGTATTTAAAAATATATTGCATACTAAATTAACTTATAATGGTCTTGTCAGATCTTAGAATATTGGAAATATTTTATACATGTTTAATGGGCATGAGCTCATGACAGGTCACTAATGGAGCCCACTTAATGTATGACTTAGGAGTATATATATACATATACTTCATATAAATCAACCTCAAATTAGGTATGTTTCCCTATGATTAGTCATGGAGAGCAAGTATAACTAAATTAGATGGGTAAAAACAGGTTATATTTACTCTCACATAATATTATCTACATATAAATATAATCAATGTGTCCCAGAATACTATCCTTTTACTTTAGGAGGGAAAGATCTTAAAAAGGTCTTCTCCATTATCAACCTCTGCTCTCCCCAGCCACATTGTTTATAAACTGGTTATTTTTAGAGGTAGAAACATATGAATTGAGCAATTAAACATTGATTCAGCTTCAGTTCAGTCACTCAGCCATGTCTGACTCTTTGCCACCCCATGGAATGCAGCATGCCAGGCTTCCTGTCCATCACCAAAAGCCAGAGACTACTCCAATTCAAGTCCATTGAGTCAGTGATGCCATCCAATCATCTCATCCTCTGTTGTCTCTTTTTCTCCTGCCTTCAATCATTCCCAGCATCATGGTCTTTGTCAATGAGTCAGTTCTTCACATCAGGTGTCCAAAGTAATGGAGTTTCATCTTCAGCATCAGACCTTCCAGTGAATATTCAGAACTGATTTCCTTTAGGATTGACTGGTTGGATCTCCTTGCAGTCCAAGGGACTCTCAAAAGTCTTCTCCAACACCATAGCTCAAAAGCATCAATTCTTCAACACTCAGCTTTCTTTAGATCCAAATCTTATATCCATGCATGACTACTGGAAAAACCACAGCTTTGACTAGCTGGACCTTTGTCAGCAAAGTAATGTCTGTGCTTTTTAATATGCTGTCTAGGTTTGTCATGGCACCCCACTCCAGTACTCTTGCCTGGAAAATCCCATGGGTGGAGGAACCTGGTAGGCTGCAGTCCATGGGGTCGTTAAGAGTCAGACACGACTGAGCGACTTCACTTTCACTTTTCACTTCCATGCATTGAAGAAGGAAATGGCAACCCACTCCAGTGTTCTTGCCTGGAGAATCCCAGGGATGGGGGAGCCTGGTGGGCTGCTGTCTATGGGGTTGCACAGAGTTGGACATGACTGAAGCAACTTAGCAGCAGCAGTAGCAGGTTTGTCATAGCTTTTCTTCCAAGGAGCAAGCATGTTTGAATTTCATGGTTGAAGTCATCATCTGCAGTGATTTTGGAGCCCAAGAAAATAAAGTGTCTCACTGTTCCCATTGCTTCCCCATATATTTGCCATGAAGTGATGTGACCGGATGCCATGATCTTAGTTTTTTAAATGTTGAGTTTTAAGTTAATTTTTTCACTCTCTTCTTGCACGTTCATCAAGAGGCTCTTTTGTTCTTCACTTTCTGCCATAAGAGTGGTGCCCTCTGCATGACTGAGGTTATTGATGTTTCTCCCAGCAATCTTGATTTCAGCTTGTGCTTCATCCAGCCAAGCATTTCTCATGATGTACTCTCCATATAAGTTAAATAAGCAGGGTGACAATATACAGCCTTGATGTACTCCTTTCCCAATTTGGAACCAGTCTGTTGTTCCACTGTATGTTTCTAACTGTTGCTTCTTGACCTGCATAGAGATTTCTCAGGAGGCAAGTAAAGTGGTCTGGAATTCTCATCTCTAAAAATTTTCCACAGTTTATTGTGATTCACACAGTCAAAGTCTTTGGTGTTGAGGTCCTTTAATGGACCAGAACCTTGTGGTCTGGAGTCAATGATAAGAAAGTAAAAGAGAGAGAAAGAGGCTGATATTCCTTGGTTTACACAGAAAACCAATAAAGCTCCCGACACGGGGCTTGCACTGTTCATGAAGGCACCTGGCACCCTGTCCATGGGGGTGAAGTCACAGAGTGCCTTCTTGAGAAGGTCTTAGAAGCCTGGTAAGGAAAGTGAACACAGTGGGCTTCTGCGCTCCAGAAAATTAGCCTGAGAGAGAGAGAGAGTGAGAAGACATGGGGACCCATGCTCTGATGGAGCAAAGGTGTTTTATTCAACATTGTATGGGTATTTATACTGTCTTACAAGGTAGCTATTTTCAGCAGAGATAAAATCAAAACTTACAAGTTATCAAGGAAACATGAGGTCATCCATATGAAAGAGAGAGGGTTGTAAATAATCACTTTTACCATATGGTTTATAAAAAGGAAGAGGGTCGTAAATAGTTACTTATCACCGTATGGAAAAACTAACGAAGAAAATGCATGCATTCCTAAGCCACCAAGAGTAGCTTGCTACTCCACTTAATTCCTGAATATTCAGAAATTAATAAGGGACAGAGGATTCATGACAGATCCAAAACAGCACACAGGAAGTCTCCTTTTAAATGCTTCCTGACACTTTGGCATAATCAATAAATCAGAAATAGATTTTTTCTGGAATTCTCTTGCTTTTTCTATCATCTAATGGATGTTGGCAATTTGATCTCTGCTTACTCTGCCTTTTCTAAATCCAACTTGAACAGCTGGAAGTTCTTGGTGCACGTACTATTGAAGCCTGGCTTGGAAAATTTTGAGCATTTACTTTGCTAGTGTGTGAGATGAGTGCAATTGTGTGGTAGTTTGGACATTCTTTGACATTGCCCTTCTTTGGGATTGGAATGAAAGCAGACCTTTTCCAATCCTGTGGCCACTGCTGAGTTTTCCAAATTTGCTGAAGGCAATGGCACCCCACTTCAGTACTCTTACCTGGAAAATCCCATGGGCAGAAGAGCCTGGTGGGCTGCAGTCCATGGGGTCGCGAAGAGTCTGACACAACTGAGCGACTTCACTTTCACTTTTCACTTTCATGCATTGGAGAAGGAAATGGCAACCCACTGCATTGTTCTTGCCTGGAGAATCCCAGGGACAGCAGAACCTGGTGGGCTGCCATCTCTGAGGTCGCACAGAGTCTAACACGACTGAAGTGACTTAGCAGCAGTAGCAGGCATATACAGTGCAGCACTTCCACAGCATCATCTTTTAGGATTTGAAATAGCTCAACTGGAAATCCATTACCTCAGCTAGCTTTGTTTGTAGTGATGCTCCTAAGGCCCGCTTGACTTCACATTCCAGGAAGTCTGGTTCTAGGTGAGTGATCACACCATTGTGATTATCTAGGTCACGAAGATCTTTTTTTGTGGTTTTTCCTACTTTCTTCAATTTAAGTCTGAATTTGGCAATAAGGAGTTCATGTTCTCAGCCACAGTCAGCCCTAGGTCTTCTTTTTGCTGATAGTACAAAGCTTCTCCATCATAATCAATCTGATTTTGGAATTGACCATCTAGTGATGTCCATGTGTGGATTCATCTCATATTGGAAAAAGGTGTTTGCTATGACCAGTATGTTCCCTTGTAAAACTCTGTTAGCCTTTACCCTACTTCGTTTTGTATTCCAAGGCCAAACTTGCTAATTTCTGCTTCTTGCCTGTTGCTTTTTTTTTTTTTTTTTTTGCCAACCCAAAAAAAGGCAATGGCAAAGAATGTTCAAACTACTTCACAATTTCACTCATCTCACACCAGCAAAGTAATGCTCAAAATTCTCCAAGCCAGCCTTCAACAGTATGTGAACTGTGAGCTTCCAGATGTTCATGCTAGATTTAGAAAAGGCAGAAGAACCAGAGATCAAATTACCAACATCCATTGGATTATAGAAAAAGCAAAAGAGTTTCAGAAAAACATCTACTTCTGCTTTATTGACTATGCCAAAGTCTTTGCCTGTGTGGATCACAAAACTGTGGACAATTCTTAAAAAGATAGGAATATCAGATGACCTGGGCTGCTTCCTGAGAAATCTGTATACAGGTCAAGAAGCAACAGTTAGAACCAGATATGGAACAACAGACTGATTCCAAATCAGGAAAGGGGTAGGTCAAGGTTGTATATTGTCTCCTTGTTTATTTAACTTATATACAGAGTACATCATGCAAAATTCCAGGCTGCACAAAGTACAAGCTGGAATCAAGATTGCTGGGAAAAATATCAATAACCTCAGATATGCAGATGACACCACCCTAATGGCAGAAAGCAAAGAACTATGAGGCCCTTGATGAAAGTGAAAGAAGAGAGTGAAAAAATTGACTTAAAACTCAGCATTCAAAAAACGAAGATCATGACATCCAGTCCCATCACTTCATGGCAGGTAGATGTGGAAATAAAGGAAATAGTGAGAGACTTTATTTTCTTGGGCTCCAAAATCACTGAAAATGGTGACTTCAGCCATGAAATTAAAAGATGCTTACTCCTTGAAAGGAAAGTTATGACCAACCTAGATAGCATATTAAAAAGCAGAGATGTTACTTTGTCAACAAAGGTCCATCTAGTCAAGGCTATGTTTTTTCCAGTAGTCTGGATGTGAGAGTTGGACTATAAAGAAAGTTGGGTGTCAAAGAACTGATGCTTTTGAGCTATGGTGTTGGAGAAGACTCTTGAGAGTCCCTTGGATTGCCATGAGATCCAACTTGTCAACCCTGAAGGAAATCAGTCCTGAATATTCATTGGAAGGTCTGATGCTGAAGCTGAAACTCCAATATTTTGGCCACCTGATGGTAAGAACTGACTCATTGGAAAAGACCCTGATGCTGGGAAAGAATGAAGGCAGTAGGAGAAGGGGATGACAGAGGCTGAGACGGTAGGATGGCATCACTGAACTGATGGATGTGATTTTGAGCAAGCTCAAAAACTGGTGATGGATAAGGAGGCCTGATGTGCTCTAGTCCATGGGGTTGCAAAGAGTCAGACACGATTGAACAACTGAACTGAACTGAATTATTTTACTAAATTAACTACAGCAAACATTTTCAAATTAGAAATTGTGTGTTAGTAAGCATTATTTCTATGTATTCTACAAGAGGTAGCTTGTTAATTATCAGGAAAAAGTTTAGAAAAGAAAGATATTTAAATTGCTGATTAATTAATTAATACCTCCATCTCCCTCCACCACGGAAAACTAGTCACCTCTAAAATTATATGTGGTATGTGAATTTTAATTTGTTTTATGCAATGTAGATTTTTATAATGTTATTTAAGGTAGAATTGGAAAACAATATTTGAGTACTAATTAAAATGATTAGATGAAATTTTAGGTGTGGTTTCACACAAAATGGATAAATTTATTTACTGTGTGATAAGTACTTAATTATGCCTTATATGGTTGTTCAATATGTTCCAGAATTCTAAATTCAGTAGTAATTATGAAAATGATAACTTGAATTATTGTACTCTTGGAAAATATTTCATAACTTTTGATAGCATAGTGTTTGCTATTTAGTTATTTTAGAGTAAATCCAACAGTGAGTTTGTCTCTTTTTATACATTCCATACTTGGCCACTTATCTAATTTAAAATTATAGGTAGTGTAGACATACATGTACTGGATCCTCCATAAATAAAAATAAAAATAGGCTTCATATTATAAAGTTATAAAATGATATACATTCTCTTGCTGTCCTCACATTTATGGTTGGATATAAGATTTGGAATATCAGTTTTTATTGTGAATAGCAATAATATTAAAAGAGTTTTTACTTTTAAAAATATAACTATATTAGAGATATACTGTAAATATTGTACAATTTTTAAGATATCTGAACTTGAAGACACCTATAAGATCATCAAGAAGTCCAACCAAAATTCAAGATACAAATTAAGATGTTTTTCTTTGCAAATCTAATGAACTGATTTGGGAAACTAACTCTTTTCTAACTTTGTTTCTTTTGACTTGAACTTTTACTGCTCTGCACCTTAAGATTCATCCTCATGTAACAAAGTGGTAGGAGTTTACAGTTTAAAAAATATCAACGGTGAAGGAAAACAAAAAACAAAAAAACCTCTAGCCAATCAATCAAATACTCTTTAAAGTAAAATGGTAGTAAGTGTTCTGAATTTGAGCCAAAAGCAATAAAGCAAATAAAGTGAAGTAGTGAAGTCACTCAGTCTTGTCCGACTCTTTGCTGCCCTATGGACTGTAGCCTACCAGGTTCCTCCATCCATGGGATTTTCCAGGCAAGAATACTGGAGTGGGTTGCCGTTTCCTTCTTCAAAGGCTTTCACTAATATAAACATATTTTCTGTAACTAAGAAAAAGAGTCCTTGTTTAGGTCTACAATACGTCAGATAATACCTGCAAAGACCAGTTCTTAAATCTTTGCACATAGATTAATTATTATAATCTAAATATACCTAGAGTCATTAGCAGAAAGACATATATTTATGTATCAGAATAATAGAAGAATATTCAGAAATGGAAGAGAAATAGGTGTTTTGTTTTGTTTGTTTGTTTGTTTCAGTTTGGAGTCTAAAAGCTTGATTTATCTTATATGAGAAAACTCAGGCAACCAGGCCACCTATAAGTTAAGCCCCTTTTATTACCCTTCATTTTGCTCTTTTTAATGTAATTTCTATCCTTAATCAGCTGTGTGAAATATAAAAAAGAAATGTTTTCCAAGCTTCAGGCTGCTGTATTAGCATCTCATTTAAAGTAGCTCTTTCATCTCCTTAAGTCAGCATGGAGTAACTTTTTTATTATATGAGTTTCATATTATTAAGAGAATTCCCCACCCAAGCATAGCTACATTGAGTAGAAAGAAAATCAGTTTAATAAAGAAATTTGTTTCTTTCTAATCACATGCTGCAGTCCCTGGAGTCACAAAGAGTGGGACATGACTTGGTAACTGAACAGCTACAACATCCACAAATATTGGTATACTATATATATATATATATATATATATATATATTATTCTATCACTTGTATGAGCTTTATTTAAAGTAACTCAAGTTACTTCTGTGAATGTGAAAGTAGAATATGAGGCATGGAATGTGGAATTCAGTAAAATGTAAAATTCAGTTCAAAAATCACATATTTATGCCAAAAAATGCAAGAAAGGATTGAATGAAATGAAATGATCTTGTGATCTGTTTTACCTACTAATAAAATTAAACAATGTTGCAATTCCTTCAAAAAATTAGACCATGTTACTCAGAAGCTTATGCAAAGCACAAGATAATAATCCTTTCAAGAACTCTGAGCATATTAATTGCAAATAATATTCTGTAATCCTATCATCTAGTTTGGGCTTCTCCAGTGGTTAAGCAGTAAAAAATCCACCTGCCAATGCAGGAAACACAGGTTTGATCCCTGCGGGAGAAGATCCCCTGGAGAACAAAATGGCAACCCACTCTAGTATTCTTCCTGGGTAATCCAATGGACAGAGGAGTCTTGTGGGGCTACATTTCTTGGGGTCGCAAAAGAGTTGAACAAGACTTAGAGACTAAACAACATCTAGCTTATTTACAGTATCTACAAATCTGGGATCATACTACAAGTGCTCAGCCTATACATGACCACCTCTTTACCTAATATATTAGGCAACTAACAATGACTTTTAGCATTCAATTCTCATTTCCCCGATTATAATATGAGAATATTAAACTTTGCCTTGAGTATTGTGAGAAATAATTATATAATGTTTATAAACTTCCTTCCAGCTCCAAAGTAGAAAAGTCACAGATGTATTTCTTATAGTCACAATGGATGTTCTCATAAATGCAAATCAGGAAGTGTTATTTTTAACTATAATCAAAATTTAAAAATGAGAATGAGAAACAGAGTCAAAGATAAAGATGATACAGTGCACAATGTATATTTTAGCTGTTAGAGGAGTGAGTTTCCATGTTTTATAATTTTTACCTCCAGCCATGCTAAATAAAACAAATGTAAAGAATGTGTCAAATGGTCTAACGTAGAGTTGAGTAACAGTAGTCCCTCCTTATCCAAGGATTTCCAATCTGAAGGCTTCCAAGGCACAGATTCAACCAACCTAGGATTTGGGGTTGGTTGAATCTGTGAATGCGGAAACTTCAGATAGGATAGGAAAGGCCAAATGAAGCATTTGAGGACTTTGGTATCCCCTGGCATCCTGGAATTAGCGCTGCAGATAAGGATAAGGAGGGATGATGGTACTTCTGTGAATCTGGAATCACTCAATGAAAACCAAATTAAATCGAGTCACATAATATAACTTCACAATGGACACCCGTGCAAGTTAGAATCTGTCAGAGGGCAACAGGGAGAAGGCTTATCTGGACGGGGTTTTAACTACATTTTTGGGGCTTCCCTGATAGCTCAGTTGATAAAGAATCTGCCTGCAATGCAGTAGATCCCGGTTTGATGGGTTGGGAAGATGTGCTGTAGAAGGGATAGGCTACCCACTCCAGTATTCTTGAGCTTCCCTTGTGGCTCAGTGGGTGAATAATCCTCCTGCAATGCCAGAAGACCTGGATTTGATCCCTGGGTTGGGAAGATCCTCTGGAGAAGGGAAAGGCTACTCAGACCAGTATTCTTGCCTGGAGGATTCCATGGACTGTATCTTCCATGGGATAGCATAGAGTCAGACATGCCTGAGCAACTTTCACTTTCACATTCATACCAAATAAAGTAGTATTATGATACTCTTTCTTACCATTATGTTATATAGAGAAAAAATACAATTGAACTAAAGACAAGGAAAACTAAACACAATTTATATTTTAATAGTTCTCCAAATCCAAAATATATTAGAAATTTTGAAAAACAATACATAGAATTAACATATGTATTTGGGCTATGCCAAAATTTGGTGAGTTGATAAAAGTGTTAACCTTTCTCCTTCAACCTTTCGATTGGTGAAATTGGGCTATATTATCACATTGAATTTTTGGAGTCATAAATTTAAGAATAATCAATAATGTGAAGCCTGTAGTGCTAATCTCATTGTTCTTTCAGAAAGATTGATAGAAAGGCCTGGCTTTAAAACACTAAGCTGTCCAGTTTTGGTCCATGACAAATAGCATCAACATGATTATATCTGCAATAAGAAAATAAAACTCCTCCCAAAAGCTTAAAGTCTGTGCTAAATAAAACACTGGGAACCATTCAGCATTTTATGTTCCTAAATGACTAAATTTTACTTAAGCAAAATTGATGAAAAAAGGAAACAATGGCAATTTAAAAAATCTGATTTAATTTAAATGGCTTTTGATCAAATATCCAGATTTGAGCAGCAAATATTCCCTACTTAGTAACTTTGCCAAATATCTTGCTTTGTGTTTGGTCACTGCAACATAAAAGTGCTTATGTTGGCAGTAAAACTAAAGGGGATTAATTAAGCTGTATAAACAAATATAAATGTGGTATTATAGTGTTTTAAGAAAATCAAGTTTTGTTTTATTTTTCCCATCTAACCCTGGTCTCCAAAATTGCCTAATAGAAGTACATATATCTTATATAAATTAAACATTATGAGCTGGATCTTTTTTTTTAAACTAAGCTATTTGAAAATCAATTTACTTGCCTCGTTTTTCTTTTAAAAGCCCAAATATAAATAAGTAAAATTATATTTTAAAATTTTAGATATAAATGACAGAAACATAAATTAAAACCTCCTGTGTGTGTGCTAAGTCACTTCAGTCATATCTGACTCTAGGATATGTAGAGTGTAGCCCGCTAGGCTCCTCTGTCCATGGGACTCTCCAGACAAGAATACTGAAATGGGTTGCCATTTCCTCCTCCAAGGGATCTTCCCAACCCAGGGATTGAACCCACATCTCTTAAATCTCCTGCATTAGCAGACAAATTCTTTGCCACTAGCTCCACCTGAGAATCTCCAAACCACCTGAAGTTCCCTAAATATAGTGTACTACTTCTTTGAGTAAACTCTAACCAATACATATTGGGGCTTCCTTTGGTAAGGATTCTGTGTAAATATTAAATTAATATTAAATATTTTGTCATTTTATTGAGTTTTTTTGAGACTGAGTATTTTTGTTGTTTTGTTCAGTCACTCAATTATATCTGATTCTTTGCAACCCCATGGACTGTAGCATGCCAGGCTTCCCTATCCTTCATCTTTTCCCAGAGCTTGCTCAAACTCATGTCCATTGAGTCAGTGAGGCCATCAACTCATCTCGTCCTCTGTCATCCCCTTCTCCTCCTATCTTCAGTCTTTCCAAGCATCAGGATCTTTTCTAAAGTGTTGGCTTTTCGCATCAGTTGTCCAAAGTATTAGAGTTTCAGTTTCAGTGTCAGTCCTTCCAATGAATATTCAGGGTTGATTTCCTTTAGGATAGACAGGTTTGATTTCCTTGAAGTCCAAGGGACTTTCAAGAGTCTTCTCCAACAACAGAGTTTAAAAACATCAATTCTTTGGTGCTCAGTCTTCTTTATGGTCCAACTCTCACATCCATAAGTGACTACTCAAAAACCATAGCTTTGACTATACAGACCTTGGTTGGCAAAGTAATGTCTCTGCTTTTTAATATGCTGCCTAGGTTTATCATAGCTTTTCTTCCCAGTAGCAAGCATCTTTTAATTTCATGGCTCCAGTCAGCAGCTGCAGTGCTTTTGGCATGTAAGAAAATAAAGTCTGTCACTGTTTCCAATTTTTATCCAACTATTTGCCAAGAAGTGATGGGACTGGATGCCATGATCTTCATTTTTTGAATGTTGAGTTTTAAGCCAGCTTTTTCACTCTCCTCTTTCACTTTCATCAAGAGGCTTTTTAATTCTTCTTCAATCTCTGCCATCAGCATGGTGTCATCTGCATATCTGAGGTTATTGATATTTCTCCTGGCAATCTTGATTCCAGCTTGTGCTTCATCCTGTCTGGCATTTCTCACGATGTACTCTGCATGTAAGTTAAATAAGCAGCGTGACAGTAAACAGCCTTTACATACTCCTTTCCCAATTTTGAATCAGATTGCTGTTGTGTTGCTTTCTGACCTGCATACAAGTTTCTCAGGAGGCAGATAAGGTAATCTGGCATTCCCACTTCTTTAAGAATTTTCCACAGTTTGTTGTGATCTACACAGTCAAAGGATTTAGCATAGTGAGTGAACCAGAGGTAGATGTTCTGGAATTCTCTTGCTTTTTTGATGATCCAGCAGATGTTGGCAATTTGATCTCTGGTTCCTCTTCCTTTTCTAAATCCAGCTTGAACATCTGGAAATCCTTGATTCACATACTGTCAAAACCTAACTTGGAGAATATTGAGCCTTGTTTGCTAGCATGTGAAATGAGTGCAATTGTGCGGTAGTTTGAACATTCTTTGACATTGACTTTCTTTGGAATTGGAATAAAAACTGACCTTTTCTAGTCCTGTGGCAGCTGATGAGTTTTATACATTTTAGATATAATTTATGTATTCAATCGGAGAAGACAATGGCACCCCACTCCAGTACTCTTGCCTGGAAAATCCCATGGACAGAGGAGCCTGGTTGGCTGCAGTCCATGAGGTTGTTAAGAGTCAGACATGACTGAGTGACTTCACTTTGACTTTTCACTTTCATGCATTAGAGAAGGAAATGGCAACCCACTCCAGTGTTCTTGCCTGGAGAATCCCAGGGAGAGGGGAGCCTGGTGGGCTTCTGTCTATGGGGTCGCACAGAGTTGGACACGACTGAAGCGACTTAGCAGCAGCAGCAGCATGTATTCAATATATGCTTTGCAAAAATTTTCACCCAGTCAGTGGTTAGTGTTCTCATATTTTTATTATTTTAACAGTATCTTTTAAAGAGCAATCATTCTTATTTTCCCTCTCTGTCTCCTCTTTTTGTTGTTGTTGTTTTTTCCCTTGGTTGAAAAATGGATTGTGCTTTTGGTGTCTTGGCTAAAAAAAAATTTCCCATAATCCAAGAACACATTATAGTTTTGTTTTGCATTTCTCTAATAATTGTTGATGTTGAGCATCTTTTCATGTGCCTCTTAGCCATCTGAAGGTATAGATTTTTTTTAACCCCCCAAAAATTAAATATTTTGAAGACACAGTTCTGGTATAAATATCCACACTTTTGAATACTCTGAGTTTGTAATATTAGCATATTAAAATAATTATGTCATAAAATTAATGATAGTATATCATGTTTCATAGACAGAACAAAATTTTATTAGATAATTTTATCTATGATTAAAAGTAGCATGGAATTTACAATAAGAATGTAAATAGCAAATGATGACTATCTTAAACTTATATGAATTTTAATGCCACTCTTACATGGTTTCTTTGACATATTTTGTTAATAGTATGAAATAATTAGTGAAAAGAGAAAGAACATTTTATACAAATGTTAAAGTACAAAATATACTTGAAGCATATACTATTATGTATAACTTTTCAATATTTATTTTACAAAGACTGAGTGCAAAATGAAAAAATAATAAGACATTTTATGAAAATATTCAGAATTTTTATGTTCAGACAAGAGAAAAGGGAAAGTTGGGTTTTTTTGGTGTGTCTATTGTATTTTCAAGTACTATAAATAGAATATCAAAAATAAAAAGAAGAAATTTAAGAAGCACAGTAAAATATAGAACTTACCTTTTTTTGTTGCTAGAATGCTTGGAAGTTATAACTGAAAGAGCTCTTGACCTTATGAGCACCTCCATCTTTTATGAGAGCAAAAATATCTCAAGTGGTACAATGATTCTCTTTCTACCCCTAGTTTCATTAATTTAGATATACAGTAAATGTTCTTTTTCAGTATTCTTGTTTGGTCAAATCAAAAGAAACCGTAATAGCTGTGGGATCACAGGGAAAATGATGACAGATTGGTGAAAGTGAAGTAAATCGGTTGCAGTATTGTTCCGTCAGTAGAGATGAGTCAGGATACAGCAGCCTTTCCTTTTAATTCCTCCCCCCCGCCTCAAAAAAAAATAATTTTATCCTTGAAGCAACTACTGCCTCCAAACTACCATTGATCTTATTCATTGTTAATAGAAAAATACAGCTCAGGAAATTCTAGAAACGAAGTGTATATTTTAAATGTTTTAGTTAAAATGTATTTAGTATATACTTCAATGGGAAAATCAGAGTGCTTGCACCCTTCCCTAAGTTCATAAAAGTTTGCTAATGCATGATTTAATAAGTATATCCTGCCATACAGAAAAAAAGCTAGATAGGTACCTAACCATGATTAAGTTGTTATTTTGAGGTGAAAGTAGCAAGTAAAATAAGCCACCAGATTTTACTTTTACCTTTAATTGACTAAATTCTAAAATAGGTTTTTATTTCCTTCAGCTAGCTCTACAATTCTGTTGTCATTCTCTCTGGTTTCTACTATTAGCCCTAACACAAGAAGGAGATATAAAATAAACAAATCTAAGTTCCTAGGGGCTTCCTCATGGATGGCTCAGCAGGTAAAATATCCCCCTACAGAGCCAAATACCACTGAACACACAAGTTCCTAACCTTTCTAAAATGCGTTAAATCTCTCAAAATTAAATTAGCAACCAGACTGTGCTCCAATTAATAACCTAAAAAGAATACAGGACTTTTCTTTTCTTTTCTTTTCTTTTTTTAACAAAGCATTTTGAGAGCATATGCAAAGTTTCTGAGTGGTCTGTTCCTCAAAGAAACAGGTTTTTTGCACTTTGTCACTGATTTACAGCTTTGCTTACTTTAAAATTTTTTTCTGGCTTTATTGAGGTATAATTGACAGTTCCCACTCCAGTACTCTTGCCTGGAAAATCCCATGGATAGAGGAGCCCGGTGGGCTACGGTCCATGGGGTCGCTACGAGTCGGACACGACTGAGCGACTTCACTCTCACTTTTCACTTTCATGCATTGGAGCAGGAAATGGCAACCTACTCCTGTGTTCTTGCCTGGAGAATCCCAGGGATGGGGGAACCTGGTGGGTTGCCATCTATGGGGTCGCACAGAGTTGGAATCGACTGAAGCGACTTAGCAGCAAACATTGTATATATCTAAGTGTACAACTTCATGATTTGATATACTATATATAGTAAAATATTCACACTTAGCTAATTAAGATACCCATAAGTTCACATAGTTACTTTTTCCTATTTTTTGTGTGTGCAGTGATAAAATTTTGATCTACTCCCTTAGCAGATTTCAAGGGTACAGTACAATATTGTTAATATAGTCACATGGTTGTCCATTAGATCTCCACGACTTATCTTCTTACACAACTGAAACTTTGTAGTTTTCCTTACTTTTTAACATGCCAAGAATTTTTAGTTTTTCTGAGTCTAGGAGTAAGATAACTATAAGAAATGGGAACTTTAAAACTGAATCAGGCTTCATTGGCCTTTCACTTAATGCCTTGAAGATTTAACATACAATTGTCTCTACTAAAATGCTAACTACATGAAAAGATGGAAGAGAATAATAATTAATCACACTGATAAAAATTTTACTTTTGACTTTATTTTACTTAAGAAGTCCAATTCTTGAGATTTAAATTGTCTCATATTTTGTTTAATGTTTGAAGTTTTCCATGTGCAATGAAAGTGATCATTTGACATAAGAAAGGAAGAATACTGTTCCTGGGAACTGTTGTAACCACGTTCTCAGAAGAATAAAGAATCTGACTAGTAGTGAAGAGTCTGCCTTGGTCAAACCGTGCTAGTTAGTAATCGCTTCACCCATCTAATACTATCTTAACTTCAAAACACTGAAGCAGATTGGTTCTGGAAAAAAAGAAAAGTGACTTGAATAAGTATGTACTCACCATTCATTTTAACTCTATTGGATTTGGAGAGTTGATGTATGGCAATTTTGAGCAATTGCCAAATTTAAGAGGAATTATTTCAGATAGTGTTCACTGTAATTTTAAAGTTCCTGTCTTTTCTAGAGGTTGCTATATCATTGATAACTGAAATTTTTCTCAGAGCTCTTCCATTGCAAATAAACAATTTGAGCTTCACTTTATTATTTATAATTCAATGATGTCAGGAACAATGAAAGAGATATTCATCTACTTGGCAGATTTCATAGAAACATGCATTTATGAAATACTGATGCTATATCTGCACTGCATAATGGCAATATGTACTCAAGAATAACCTGTTTGGAAGACTATTGTATTATAATCTCAGTCCTCTGGGGAGTTATTTAATCAAAATAGCTCTGCTCAAGTGCACTACAAGAGGAGACATGAAAAAAATGTCAGAGGATCAAGGAGAGACAAAGGACTAGCAATTGTAATACTAAAAGTAATTTAGTGCCTTGAGGAATGGTAATTTTTTTTCTTGAAGTGGAAAAAGCTCTGATAAGTCAGGAATGTCAGAGCTCCAACTGAGATCTCAGTGAATGGCAAAGTAAATTCTCATACCCGTGAACAACTAAACACCTAAAGAAAATGTGTTAAGTGGAAATGGAAATGTAAGTCACACTGTGCTCCTTAATAATCAGTGTTAGTGAAACACTAATTGGTATCATATGATGATAAGCAACCATATTCGATCGTATTCCTCTATCTTCTTAACTCTTTTTTGTACAGCATAACTTCAAGTAGGCTTTCCAGTAATTCTATGAGCTAAATTCTAGCAATCCTCATGAGTTATAATAAGGAGTTAAAGAACACAATGTTTTTGTATAATAAATCGAGTATTAAGATATACACTCTTATCTTACTGTAGAAATCTATGGTAATTACTCTATTAATGAGTAGTATGTGTTTAACCAACATGCTTAATTATCTTAAACTTTCATTATTGAGGATAAAACAATATGGGAAGTACAGAACAGTACAGAGAGTGTAACTGCTTCTATTTATTTGTTTTTGTGTATGAATTCATTGTCACCCTTCTCCAGTCTAAATGCATCACGTCAAAATTTCCTCCAAACTATCTTCACAGAGCTTTCCTCCCATAATACAATAACAGTAATTTTTCCTCCTCCTTAGTAGTCAGTATTTTAGCATTATACAATTATTGATATTACCATATTAATCTTTTTTAAAATATTCTAGTTTATAGCACATGCTTGTGCATGACTACCTTTTTGAAAATTTGTCTTCTGCTTCAAAGTAATTGAGATGAATGCTTTGTTGATCTTCTCTATCTCTGGCATTAACTGTTATTACTGAGCAATATATTTCTACAAATATCTCCAGATACTGTTTGTGGTATGTGAGTTTTAAAACATAAACTTTGAATACAAATTTGACCCTCTATTTCTGGCAGGGTTTATTTGCCTGGTGTTTAATAAATAACTGGCTTCAATATATTCCATGTGTGCTCCCATCATTGCTCTGATTTCAAGAGCATTATCCACCTTTCATACAGATTAGTGTGTAGCCAGTGTTTCAATCAAACATGATTCAAAGCTTACCTCTTTTGAGAGGGTCCTAACATCATGAATGGTCCTCTTTATGAAAAAAATCCATCCAGTACTGATCTACTCCCTTTAGATATGTTTTTATATTTCACTGTTTGAAGAAAGACTGACTGTTTAATTCAAAATGTTTTTAAATGTCAGTGATAATGATATTAATAATAGACAGCATTTTTGAGTATTTATTAATTTCTAGAACCTGTGCTAAGTTATGCATATGAAATATCTCGCTTAATGCCATTATACTAAGAGATAAGTTTAGCTCTATTAATTTTTGGCAGATAACATAGAACTGGGATCTAAATCATGTCTTAGAACACCATAGCTGATGGCTTCTAGAAAGAAATCTGAGCTCAGTTCCAATGTTATTCTCTCTAGGAGGTCTTCCCTAACCACTGTATACAAATATGATCTCTACCATTATCAGAGCCTGCCTTCTTTGGCACAGGTAGCTATAATCTATTTTCCATGGACAGTGAAATGTGACTGAGTTTTCTATTTATCATTTTTGAGTGGGAGAATTTAAGAAATAGCGTGAAGTTGGCTTAATCCCCGAAAGGCAATGTATCTGATGGTGAAGGCTCCATCAACTCCTAGAACGAGATCGGGGTATTTAGCCAATGCAATAAATAAAACTTTATTATAAGTCACCACAATGCTGGGGTTTCCTTTTTTGAAATCAGAGGCTGATTTCACTGTGCACTATTAGTTCATGCATCCATTCATTCATTCATGTGTGTACCTACTATGATTAGGAACTGTTCCAAGTGCTAAGAACATTATAGTAATCAAAACAAAAATCCATGTCTTTGAAGCTTGCTTTCAGGAAGAAAGACAGATAAGGGAGAACAAGGACAACAAATAGTACTGTTTTTTCAAAATCATCTGTTAATGATGATAAGTGCTGTGGGGGAAAATATGATATTGTCATAGGGAGGGATGCTGTTGGTGAAGGAATGAGTTGCTAATACAATGGCATTTGACCAAAGGGCTGAAAAAGACAAAAGAAAGCCTGGCATACAGTTATGTTGAAAAAGAACTTTCCAGGAAAAAGGGACAAACTTCTGTCACTGAAGGACAGCAAGGAGGCTAACATAGTAGGAACAGAATGACTGAAGGGAAATATAGTGAAGGCAAGATGACAAAGGCATAGGAGGGCCTTGTGAGTGCTTCATTTTTCACCTGGTGTAATTTACTCACTGTGAATAGTGCATGGTTGTGGAATAAATGAAAGGACAATCTCTATAATTATAAGATTTGGATATTCTGCTTCATTCCACCACAAACAAAAGAAAAAAAAAAAAATCGCAGTTGAACTGACCAGGTCCACATCAAACAAATGCAGGTGCTATTAACCAGCATAAATAGGTATATCCTAATGACACTTCTCATTGGCACAAAATCTTAATGAAAGAAAAAAATTTAAAATATATAGTGATGCCTATAAAAATGGGTTTTATTAGTTTTAACTTAACCGCTTATGATAAAGAACCACTGGCTAATGTTTTATTTACAGGGATACATTTTTTCCCACTAAATAGCTTCTAAAAACTATTTTTACAAAAATTGTTCTAGAAGAAGAATGAGATTATTGATAAGCACTTTGTACCAAACAACTGTATAGCTCAAATGGTAAAGCATCTGCCTGCAATGCGGGAGACCTGCGTTCAATTCCTAGGTAGGGAAATATGCCCTGGAAAAGGAAATGGCAAGCCACTCCAGTATTCTTGCTTGGAGAATCCCATGGACAGAGGAGCCTGGCAGGCTAAAATTCAGACTGTAGTTCATGGGATCGCAAGAGTAGGACTTTTTCTTTCTTATTCTTTGAAGTAGCCAGCTATGGTTTGAGATATTTTCTTTCATGATTCTTAACAACTTTGTTTCAGTTATCTAATGTTATGTAGATACAATAGATCACCAACATTAGAACAAATCATCTCCAAACTTAGTTTATTGTTTACTCACAATATGTAAGTCAGCAATTTAAGCTGAATTCAGCTGAGAGTTTCTTCCACTTGTTTATAACAGTCCTTAGATGGAATGGATCCTGATTTTCCACATACGTTTTCATCCTCTAGATGCTTACTGCTGCTGCTGCTGCTGCTGCTAAGTCGCTTCAGTCGTGTCCGACTCTGTGCAACCCCATAGACGGCAACCCACCAGGCTCCCCTGTCCCTGGGATTCTCCAGGCAAGAATACTGGAGTGGGTTGTCATTTGGGGTTCCCAAGCTGGACGCATATTAGCTGTGTGTTTAGAATTCCCCTAGGCCAATGTTAAATTACCCCTATGGGACTTGGAAGGTAAGAGAAATAATGAAAGCAAGAAGTTCAAGCTGCCTGCTCTACTAAACATTATAAACTGTCCAAAACCATTTGGTCTGACTGTCTTCTTATTAAGTCTGTGGAAGTGTGACACGTTGACCAAGCGGTTGCTTGCAGTTTAGGGGCTACTTGATTGCAAGGCTTTCCAATAGTAGACTTGAAAATAAAAACAGTATCATTTTTGCCACATTCTTTTGGTCAAAGAGTGTCCCAGGGCCATACCAGATTCAAGCCTTGAGGGACTAGACTCTGCTCCAATGAGAGGAGTGGTAAAGATACATTAGAAAGATGAATGTGTAATTGTAGCATTCTCATTTTCTTCTATATATCTTGTAAACTCTTATTCATAATTTTATCTCTTTGAATCTCTATGCTGTAAAGTCATAATTACTTAAATTCATATTTATTCTACTAATCCTCTCTTCAGCTCTATCTAATCTGCTATAAACAAGTTCATTGAGATTTCCAACTTCTAACTGAAATATAACAAATGTATTAAAATGTGCATAAATCACAAGTATAAACAGCTTAATAAATTTTCACAAATTACCAATTGCAAGTAGGACCTTGATCAAGAAGGAAAATATCACCAGCATTGTCAAAATCTCCATTATGCCTTCACCTAGTCACTACATACTCTCCAAGGATAAGCAATGGTTTGGCTTGTTTTGAACTTTATATATGAATGGAGTCGTAGGTATGTTTTATTTTGTGCCTGTCTGACTTACTTCTATAGTACATTTGCTGTTGCTCAGTGGCCCAGCTGTGTCCTACTCTTTCTGACTCTATGGACTGCAGTGAGAATCATCTATATTAAGATTCAGTTTACATTCTCTGGACACAATGCTATTATGCTAGAAAATATATCTAAAAGTTAAGATATTTCAAGTACATTTTTAAAAATTTAAAACACATTAATAAATAATTTATACCAAAAAAGAAAGAACCTATACTTGAAATTAGAAAATCTTTATACTTAAATATACAAAAATTATAACTTCTCAAAACTTATGAGATGAAGCTAAATTATTATTATATAGGAATATAAATATGCTAATGTGTAGGAAAAGAATAGTAACAGCCAATTAAGTAGACCCTGATAACTCAGACAGTAAAGAATCTGAATGCAACATTGGAGAGTTGGGTTCAATCCCTGGGTCAGGAAGACCCCTGTAGAAGAGAATGACTATCCACTCCAGTATTGTTGCCTGGAGAATTCCATGGACAGATGAACCTGGCAGGCTGCAGTCCATTGGGTCACAAAGAGTCGGACATGACTGAGAGACTAAAACTTCAAGTAGGTAAGCATCAGACTTGACTATTACTAAACTATTAAAATATCCAAAAAAACTATATAAAGAAAAATTTAAAAATAGGACAGAAATAAAAGACATACAGACATAAAATTGTTAAGATTGTCAGAGACAGTTCAGTTCAGTTCAGTCACTCAGTCGTGTCCGACTCTTTGTGACCCCATGAATTGCAGCACACCAGGCCTCCCTGTCCATCACCAACTCCCGGAGTTCATTCAAACTCACATCCATCGAGTCGGTGACGCCATCCAGCCATCTCATCCTGTCATTCCCTTCTCCTCCTGCCCCCAGTGCTTCCCAGCATCAGAGTCTTTTCCAATGAGTCAACTCTTCGCATGAGGTGGCCAAAGTACTGGAGTTTCAGCTTTAGCATCATTCCTTCCAAAGAACACCCAGGACTGACCTCCTTTAGAATGGACTGGTTGGATCTCCTTTCAGTCCAAGAGACTCTCAAGAGTCTTCTCCAGCACCACCCTCTTCAAAGATTTACATATGTAAAAATATACCAAAATTAGTGGAAAAAAAATTCAATTTTTATAAAAATGTCCCAGATCCTGTTTACTTCCTTGTGACTATTCCTTTGATAATATATAACATGGCATTGTAACTTTAGAAGAGTTGGACCTTATTTCATGAACCTTTAAATGCGGGCTGGCTTTGTGATTTGCTGTGGTCAATAGAGTATGAAAGAAATGCCAGTATTCCATTTCCAAACAAGACATCAAGAACACCTGTGTTCTCACTTTTGTTTCTCTAACTGTACTCTGAGAAAAATTAAATGTGAGCCAACCTGCTAGACAATTAAAAAAAAAAATCTCATAATTTACAGTCCAGCCAGGACAAACAGAACTACCTAGTTGCCTGCTGCTAAATATAGATGTGCAAGTGGGTATCTCTGGGCCCTTAGAGACTAGGTGATCCCCTAGCCAACCCATACACATGTGAGCCTAAAAGAGCTTATTGTTTTAAGCATATAGGCTTTGTGTGTTATTTTTTTAAATAAATATTTTATGATTTTATTTATATAATTCTTATTGCTTGCTTATTACTTATCAATATAATTATTAAAGTTAAGAGATTTTTACTTATAAAATATATTCTTTGGAAATATATGCTGCTATAATGGATTCAGTGCAATTACCTACTGCCATTATAAATTTGTGTAACCAGCAATCACAATCATGCTTGGACCTAGAGTCTGTCATACAGAGTGAAGAAAGTCAGAAAGAGAAAAACAAATATTGTATATTAACGCATATGTGTGAAGTCTAGAAAAATGGTACAGATGAACCTATTTACAGGGCAGGAATAGAGACACAGATGTAGAGAATGGGCATGTGGACATGGAGGGGAAATAAGGAGGGTGGGATAATTGAGAGAGTATCATTGACATATATATATACTGCTGCTGCTGCTGCTAAGTCACTTCAGTCATGTCTGACTCTGTGCGACCCCATAGGTGGCAGCCTACCAGGTTCCCCCATCCCTGGGATTCTCCAGGCAAGAACACTGGAGTGGGTTGCCATTTCCTTCTCCAATGCATAAAAGTGAAAAGTGAAAGTGAAGTCGCTCAGTTGTGTCCAACTCTTAGCGACCCCATGGACTGCAGCCCACCAGGGTCCTCCATCCATGGGATTTTCCAGGCAAGAGTACTGGAGTGGGGTGCCATTGCCTTCTCTGATATATATACTACCGTTTGTAAAATAGATAACTAGTGGGAAACACAGGAAGCCCAGATCAGTGCTCTGTGTTGAAAAAGTGTGAATGACCAACAGAAAGAGGGCCGTGGATGGAACTGGGAGTCCCTAGAAATGACTCAGTCCCACTCCAACTTTGAGCAAGGAATAGCCAATATGATGAAGTAAAAGGGGAGCTGGGATATGACCGTGGATGTGTTGGACATGGGGCCCTCTCACTACAAGAATTGCAAAAGAGAATAGGGAGACAGATGAAGAAACAAAACCAATCCTGTGCAGGCAGGAGAAGTATGATTTTATTGATGACCTTAGGCTGAGTAATGACACTCAATATATGCCTGTGCAGCTACCATTGGGCTGTGTGGTGTTGGTTTAATCGCTAAGTTGTGTCCGACTCTTTGCAACCTAAGGGACTGTAGCCCTCCAGTTTCCTCTGTCATTGAAATTTTCTAGGCAAGAATACTGGAGTGGGTTGTCATTTTCTTCTCCAGGAGATCTCCCCATCCAATAAAAGCTGCATTGCAGGCAGATTCTTTACCAACTGAGCTACCAGGGAAGCCCATGGTGGCTGACCCACTTGAGCTGGCTTTTTAAGGAAGAGAATGGAGAATCAGATGTTAAACCTTGGCTGGCTGGCCCCAAGGAAGAGGACTTGGAGATGACATGCCTCCTGGGAAAATGAAAGAGAAGCCATGAGATGAGAAGAAGGAGACCAAGATGAAGGCTCCCCTAGAGTAGCCAGGAAGATCTCTGGCCTCCCAAAGGATGGATCTGCCTCAGGGCTGCTCAGGAAGCTAAGCCTCATGCAGGAGGAAGAGTTGCTGTTCCTGCAGCTGCCAGACTGGCTCCCAGCCAGCTGCCTCTTCAGGACATCAAGACAAAGGTGTCGAATAAGGATGGACAGATGGTGGTTATAAAGCAGGATGAAAAGCAGGAAACCAGGTTGCCAGTGAATGCTTGTACCCTGGCTGACCTGACAGAGTGTCAGTGATAAGTTGCTCACCCACACATCAGGGCAGGGGCAGTACCTCCCGGGCAAAGTCACTCTGGATGTGATGGTGGGGACAGTCTGCTCTTTCCTGCAGGAACTGGTGGCCATGGGCTTTTGAGACAATAGAATGAGTGAGATGACAGTCTTGGAATATGCAAAGTGCAAACTCATCTGCTCTCCCAATTTTGAATCCCTATTGGATCACAAACACCAGTAAAATGAGCAGATGGAGAATGGTGGTGACTGTGTCCATGATTGCTGCCTGCTCCAAACGTTATGTTCTCATATCTGTTCCACCCAGAAGCGGCCTGTTTAGCCCACCCACTCTAGCCATTGTCCCAGTTTGCTCTACCCCATGTAGCTCCCTCCTACAGCAGTTGTGAACGAGGCATAGCCTTCCCATGGCAACTGTGAATAAGGCATAATCTTCCCAAAGCATGCACCCTCACTGCTGGAGGGCTTGTCCCTGCTATTTTCAACAGGCTGCGTCCTCCCAGGTGGAGAGGTATCTGTGGGAAAGAACAGGATCCTTCTCTTGGTAACAATTGGTTCTCAGGTAGGAAAAGTAAGAAGGGCTGCAGCATCTTTGGCTCTCTCATCACTCCTGAGAGATGACAGAGAGTCTCTTGAGTCTCTTGAGGGAAAGGGCAGTGGTCTTTTGAGTCTGAGACTCAGTCCCTGCTCTCTCTGTTACTAAGTGTGTAATTGGACAAACTCTGTAACCTTTCTGAGTTTCATAGTCCTCTTCTGACAAAAATGAGGATGATATCTACCTCATCAAGTTGGTATGGGGATGAAATGGAATAATCTCAATGAAAACTCCTTGCTGAAGCCAGACATACAAGTAGGTGCTCAATTAATGTTAGGTTAGTTTCTCTTACCAAAAAAAAAAAAAAGGTGATGTGTTATCAGTAGTTAATAATTCAAATATTCATAGAATATTTATATTGTACTTTACTTAAAATCAAAATACTGAGCAGTATGAATGACTTTTGGGAATTCATTGCTGGGATATATGATCATTCTTTATTTGAAATATTTAATATTTCAAGTAGCTGAAAGAAATTTAAGAAATGGTATATATGTGGTCAAAGGTGATCAACAGTACAAAAAAAAAAAAATTGTGCCTTTGTAGCCCTGTCTATGCATATAGTCTGCAGCCCATATAGCCAAGATCGAAAGAAACTGAATTTTTGATGGCAAAAAAAATATGCAGTTAGAAACATAACTTGTGCTTACCACCAAAATAAAAATTGAACATATGACTTGATAATGTGATTGACAGTGTTTAGGAGTAGAATTTAAAAGTCACAGTAGTGATCAACTTATCAAGATAAGTGTTTACTGATAATAAAATATTGTTGTTGTTCAGTCTCTCTGTCATGTCTGACTTTGCAACTCCATTGAATGAAGCACGTCAGTCCTCCCTGTCCTTCACCATCTCCCAGAGCTTGCTCAAACTCATGTCCATTGAGTTGGTGATGCCATCCAACCATCTCATCCTCTGTTACCCCCTTCTTCTCCTGCCCTCAATCTTTCCCAGCATCAGGGTCTTTTCAAATGAGTCAGCTCTCCACATCAGGTGGCCAAAGTATTGGAGTTTCAGCTTTAACATCAGTTCCTCTAGTGAACACCCAGGACTGATCTCCTTTAAGATGGACTGGTTGGATCTCCTTGCAGTCCAAGGGACTCTCAAAAGTCTTCTCCAACACCCCAGTTCAAAAGCATCAATTCTTTGGTGCTCAAGTTGACTTCTTTATAGTCAACTCTTTATAGTTCCACATCCATACATGACTTTTGGAAAATTCATACCTTTAACTATATGGACCTTTGTTGGCAAAGTGGTATCTCTGCTTTTTAATAATGTTGTTTAGGTTTGTCATAGCTTTTCTTCCAAGGAGTAAGCATCTTTTAATTTCATGGCTTCAGTCAGCATCTGCAGTGATTTTGGAGCCCCAAAAACTAAAGTCTGTCACTGTTTCCACTGTTTCCCCATCTATTTGCCATGAAGTGATGGCACCGGATGCCATGATCTTAGTTTTTTAATGTTGAGTTTTAAGCAAGTTTTTCATTCTAGCTTTTTCATTTTTAGTTCCTCTTTGCTTTCTGCTATAAAGGTGGTGCCATTTGCATATCAGACATTATTGATATTTCTCCCAGCAATCTTGTTTCCAGCTTGTGGTTCATCCAGCCTGGTATTTCACATGATGCACTCTGTATAATTTAAATAAGCAAGGTGACAATATACAGCCTTGACATACTCTTTTCCCAATTTTGAACCAGTCCATTGTTTCATGTCTGGTTCTAACTGTTGCTTCTTGACCAGCACACAGATTTCTCAGGAGGCAGGTGAGATGGTCTGATATTCCCACCTCTTCAAGGATTTTTCAGTTTGTTTTGATTCACACAGTCAAAGGCTTTGGTGTATTCAATGAAGCAGAAGTAGATGTTCTTTTGGAACTCTCTTGCTTTTCTATGATCCAACTGATTTGGCAATCTTATTTCTGGCCTTTTATAAATCCAGCTTGAACATCTGGAAGTTCTCAGTTCACATACTGTTGAAGCCTAGCTTGGAGAATTTTTGAGCATTACTTAGCTAGCATGTGAAATGAGTGTGGTTGTGTGGTAGTCTGAACATTCTTTGGCACTGCCTTTCTTTGGGATTGGAGTAAAAATTGATCTTTTAGAGCCCTGTGATTACTACTGAGTTATCCATATTTGCTGTCACATTGATTGTAGCACTTTCACAGCATCATCTTTTAGGATTTGAAATAGCTTAGCTGGAATCCCATCACCTCCACTAGCTTTGTTTGTAGGGATGCTTCCTAAAGCCCACTTGACTTAGCACACCAAAATGTCTGGCCCTAGGTGAATGATCACACCATCGTGGTTGAGTACAGTTCAGTCTGACTCTTTATGACCTCCATGGACTGCAGCATACCAGGCTTCTCTGTCCATCACCAACTCCTGTAGTTTACTCCAACGCATGTCCATTGAGTCAGTGATACCATCCAACTGTCTCATCCCCATCCCCTTCTCCTCCTACCTTCCATCTTTCCCAGAATCCGAGTCTTTTCCAATGAGTCAGTTTCCTCAGGTGGCCAAAATATTGGAGTTTCAGCCTAAGCATCAGTCCTTCCAGTGAATATTCAGGACTGATTTCCTTTAGGATTGACTTGTGGTTATCTGTGTCATTAAGATCTTTTTTGTATAGTTCTGTGTATTCTTGCCACCTCTTCTTAGTATCTTCTGCTTTTGCTAGGTCCATACCATTTCTGTCCTTTATTGAACCCATCTTTGCATGAAATGTTCCTTTGGTATCTCTAATTTTCTTGAAGAGATCTCTAGTCTTTCTCATTCTTTTGTTTTCCTCTATTTCTTTGCACTGGTGACTTAGGAAGGCTTTCTTATGGTTTCTTGCTATAATAAGCAAAAGAGATAGGATATGTCTAATTATTTTTCGGTTAAGCTACGGGTTTCATAGGTTGACATAGATTATTATACACCCCTGAATAAAATGGAAACATTCCCACTGACAAAACTAGGTCAGGATTTCTAAGATCAAAATAAATTTTCCCTTTCACACTTGCCTTAATAAATGCTCTTAAGAACTTTACTTGCAAATTTCCATTGTTTGTCTCTGCTAAATACAGGCTTTATTTTCTTGGGCTCTAAAATCACTGCAGATGGTGACTGTATCCATGAAATTAAAAGATGTTTTTCCTTGAAAGAAAACCTATGACAAACCTAGACAGTGTATTAAACAGCAGAGACATCACTTTGATGACAAAGATCCATATAGTCAAAGCTATGATTTTTTCCAGTAGTCATCTATGGAAGTGAGATGACTTCTTACCTATGGAAGTGAGAGTTGGACCATAAAGAAGGCTGAGTGCCCAACAATTGATGCTTTTGAACTATGATGTTGAAGAAGACTCTTGAGAGTCCCTTGGACTGCAAGGAGATCAAACTAGTTAATGCTAAAGGAAATCAACCCTGAATAAATTGGAAGTACTGATGCTGAAGCTAAAATTCTAATAATTTGGCCATCTGATGCGAAGAGCTGACTCACTGGAAAAGTTTCTGATGCTGAGAAAGAATGAGGGCAAGAGGAGAAGGGAGTGACAGAGGATGAGATGGTTGGATGGCATCATTGACTCAATGAACATGAGTTTGAACAAAGAGAGTGAAGGACAGAGAAGCCTGGCATGCTGCAGTCCCTGGGATCTCAAAGTGCCGCACATGATAGAATGACTGAACAACAGAAAATGTAGTCTCTTTGATGCTTTCCAGGTGAGCAGGAGCAAAATAAAAATAAGGAAGTTTTTATTGTTGTTTCTATCTTGCTATATTTCAGACACTATCTTCTTCAAAGTGTAGTATTTCTTGGATTAAAAGTAGAGGTTGAGTCAAGGACCTAGTTTATAGCACAGGGAACCCTTCTCAATAGTCTGTGGCAGCCTGGATGCAAGTGGAGTTTGGGGGAGAATGGATACACGTATATGTACGGCTGAGTCCCTTTGCTGTCCACCTGAAACTATCACACTGCTGTTACTCAGATATACTTCAATACAAAATTTAAAAAAAATAATGAAAAAAGACAATAAAATATTTTTTATTTTAAAAGAGTGAAGTTTGAATACACTTCTGACATAGATCAAGTTTGTGTGTCTTTGCCTCACTACACCTGCTTTCTTTCATTTGTAGATTAGGGTGTCTGGTGGTACCATATAAGTCTGTTATGAACATTAATGGGAAAATGCATATGAACAGTTTGGCACAATATCTAACAAATAGCAAATAATAACTAAAAAAGTTAACTATTTATTACAGATCATTCCTGAAGGAGAAGCATTTCTGGGTTAGTATATCCCATTCATTATATACTGACTTTCATAACCTTTTGTTTTAAAAGATGACTTTTTCTTATCTTCATACCCATCACTCAGTAACAGTGGTCTTATCTGAGCCATTGTTCCCTAAAGAGTAATTGCATTTTCTGCTCCATTAAAAGAGAACTACATCAAACTGCACTAGCAGATTCATCTAATCAGTAAATATTTATTGTGCACTTAATGCATCTTAGCACTCTATCAGAGATTCCTCAGGTCCTGGGGAACCAAAATAATATGACTTTTTCAGACTCTGTAACTTATTAACCACCCCACTATGCTCTAAGTAAACAGCACAACCATAATTTTATTAAAAACTGATCTAAAATGTTCCTTTCCCATGCCTTTCCTGCACACCCCAGGTTCAAGTTATCCCCCACCCCTCTGAACTCTCAGAGCAGCTAATCCAAGCCACCATTATGACACATTTCATTTGCAAGGTGTGTTATGGTCTCTAAATATTTGGTCTAGTTTTCAAATTACATGAGGAAAGACTGCAGAGAAAATATGATCACAGCACTTTACTCCCACAGGTCCATGAAAGGAAAAATAAAGGCAGGATAAATCAGTTTGTTCACTTCAAGTGAAAAACTAATGGTGTGCTAAATACACTATTTTGAAATGCATGGGTACGAGGAAGCAATAATGTTCTCATCACCAAGGTGAAGATACCTTCTTGGAAAACAAAATGGAAGTAAACAAAATACTACCAGGTGTCAGCGGGGAAATAGAAGAAACAAAAGAAGTTGAAGCCTTACCAAAAATACATTATTTATGAAAAGATGCATAGCAGCCATTGCAGAAAAGATAGCATGACATCAAGAGTTCTCAAGAAGCACAGAAGTAGAGGGGGAAAGAGTGTGGCTTCAATATTTCTGAAAGCAACTGCTGAAAGTATCAAGCCCAGAGAACGCCAGCTGTTGGTTCTGTGAGCAGTGCCACAGACTTCACATACTAAGAATCATAATGCCTGGAGAAAACTTACATTTAAAGCAGGTATTGATTAGGAATAGAAGTCAAAGTTAACAGACAAAAAAAGAAAAAAAAAAAGAAAAAATCTGGTTCTTTAAGATAAATTGGATATTTAGTTCCAAATTGTGTTAGGATTTTGTAGCTTGGGGTAAATCACTTAAAACGTCCTACTCCCTTCAGTGTCATCTTTTACACAATAAAAAGAGGAACTTAAGACTGCCTATTTATAGGTTGTCTGTATGGATAATATAAATTATTATTCTAGAATTATTATCAATTTTGCTCATTATTTTTATTACATATTCAGAAGAATAAAATTAGTTATTTTATTATTTAACCTTTTATTTTATATTGGAGTATAGCTGATCAACATTGTTTTGATAGTTTCAGGTGGACAGCAAAGGGACTCAGCTGTACATATACATGTATCCATTCTCCCTTAAACTACCCTTTCATCCAAGCTGCCACATAAACACTGAGCAGAGTTCCATGTGCTATACAGTAGGTCCTTATTGGTTAGCCATTTCAAATGTACCAGTGTGTACGTGTCAATCCCAAACTCCATAACTCTCTCTTATGCCTACCCCTCCCCCGATAACCTTAAATTCTTTCTCTACAAGTCTGTTTCTATTTCGTAAATAAATTCATTTGTATCATTTCTTTTTAGTTTCCACATATAAAGCATAGCAGGACATTAACTATTTTAAAACATTGTTTTATTAAAGAATAATTTATTTTTGGAAAATAATTTCTGCTTTGAATCCTAAAAAAAAAAAAAAAAAAAAAAAAATCATGATCTTAAAACTCACCTAGTTGAAACCATTTGGAATTTTTCTCCCATTGTTAGTTTATCACCTTTTAGAGGCCCTAGTTTATTTAGCAATTCTTAAAAGAGTTGTGAGCTGGAATGGACCAAATTTGCCAGCTGGACAAAGTAGGATTTTTATGCAGTATATCAATAAATTGCTAGACTAAGGAGACCTATGGCCCAGAGTATGAAAACTGTTTTTGAACATTTTAGATAGTGGTACTTTTCTCAGGAATATTCTTTGATAAGACTTATCCCAAGTGCTAAACTCATCCTTTCCCTGAACTCAACCTGGGATAAGTCATGCGTAACCATTTTAAAGTTTCTTTTGTAGTTTTTATCATAAATGGTCCCTGCTTGATCTTTCTGTAGTTCCCAAGCTCCAGCCATGTGTTCTCTGCCAAGCAAGTCTTGCCTATTGTGTAAATCTCAACACAGTAAAATCCATGCTCTCGGGCTCTAACTCAAGATACACAGTTGCTGAGCAGGATTACCTAATGGTTTCATCCTATCATTTTATAGAGGAGGAAACAGAGAGTTCTCGAGATTCACTCAGCAGCAGAAGTATTGTAAAAACATACATTTATATCTAAATTAACATTTATTTCCATGAGAGGCTACTTCCAAAGACTCCTTCAAAACTACTCCCAGAATTATGTTGCTAAAAAAGCAAATAAAAGAATGCAGTCTTGTCACTCTTCTTTATAAACAGTGAACCTTTAAAAGGACCTCAAAGAAACTTTTTGGTTTTATCAAGTCTAAGTCCAATGCATCTATCAAGCCATGTCTCCATCTGTCATTCATCCATTAAATGTGTATTGCTTGAGAAGCAGACAACATTGAGGTAGATGCTGAGAGGAGAGTAAATGATACACAAACAGTCCCTGCCATCAAGTCCCTGCCTTAAAGTTTAGTGTATGAGAAAGATTGCAAATATGATCACAACTGCATTGTTAACACAAATGACTGAACTTCTGGATTTCTCCCACCCACACTCTCAACACTAGTCACACTACGGTTGCCACATAATTCCCACCTTTCCTAATTAAGCCCAGTTGTTTCATGTGGCCTTCAATTTTCATATGTTGTATCTTTCTTGTCTAGAATATTCCAGTTTCTTTCTTACTTTGGCAAACTTCTAAATATTCAATTTAGAAGGTTCAGTTATGACCTCTCTGAAAGCCCTCATCTCCAGAGTTGATTGAGGCACCAGGGTTTTGTAGGCATATCTTGTGTATTCTGCTAATAAGTCATCTTAAAATAAGTGGGTTTTGTTCACCAGTCAAAAACAAAATTCTAACATGCATGGGTTTATCTCTGCTAATTTCTCACAAGGCCCTTGGAGAAATAATTTAACTTTTCCAATAATCAGCTTCCTTATCTTTAAATGTGCTTATAGTGTCATTTACCTTTGTTGGAACAAGTGAATGAGTTAATACCTGTAAAATATTTCAACAGGGTTTAGCATATCTTAGGTGGTTTATTAATATCAGTTTTTTATATGATTATCAAACCAAGTATCCTGACTCACAATGATTTTCAGTAAATGTATATTGAAAATGTGAAAGTGTGAATTTATAATTAATATGTCTTTGCATAGGACTTTAAATAAATTAAAAAAGAAAAAGCTAGAAATTAAAAGTAAGCTTAAGACTACCTGCCCTAAAGTCAAAAAGTATTTAATGAAAATCAACATTTTTAACAAATAGACTTTGCAATTCTAACCATATTCAAATATGAAAAATGCTACAGATATATAAATTTTTATTGCATTCATTTGTCTTATGTTGACTTGGATAGTTTTAATAAGCTAAATTCTGACTGTTTCAAAATATTTTTCCTTCATTATTTGGTTAGGAGACTAATGAAGCAGCAAAACAGTGTTTCATTTTTTCACTGTTCCTCAAGAGGCAACTTATTTAATCATCTGAACACTTGGAAATCCATTGTGATACAAATAAATAATTATGTAGTACTCCTTTAAAATAAATCACTTAAAATTTTATTGAAAACATGCAAAATGAATTTAAAGAATGTATACTTTGCTGTAAAATTATATTACTTGACTTACTCAAATATTACTACATGTACACAAAAAATAAATACATAAATAATAAAAGGCAAGAAAAATAAATTATGTTGCCATTCCAAAAATGCATATTTCTACTCTGGTGGTCAAAGAACAACAAATAGCAGCTTTACAACCACATCAGTGTCGTAGGTGTCTCATTCTGAAGAGTAGTCAGTACCCTAGAAAACAAGTGATTGCAATTTAAAATGTCACAAATCATATAGGATGCTTTTGGTCCCAGAAACTAAAATTTTTACATGATTAGACTGATGACTTTTTCCCATATCTCATTAGAAATTACCATATCCATATTGAATATTCTCCAACAAGGTCTATTTTCAGGTTTCAAAGTCACAAATTTGTGTATTATATTCTTCAGATTGTACATTAATATGGATCTGAAAGAGATAGAATGCTGCCAGGCCTTAAATACTGATCTTGCATCATTACATTTACTTATTTAAAAGTTTTTTATTTTATATCAAATAACAGTTGATTTACAATGCTGTGATATTTTCAGGTATTCAGCAAAGTGATTCAATTACACATATGCATATATCTATTCTTTCTCAGATTCATTTCCCATGTAGATTATTACAGAGCATTAAGAGTGCCTTGCGCTATACAATAGGTCCTTATTGATTACCTAGTTTCTATATAGTAATGTGTTATGTTAATGCATCATTATATTAAAAAAAAACAATTAAAAAAAATCTGAACAATTTAAGTAATTTTAGCGAAAGCCCTATAAATAATGTTTGAATGAATTGAACAATTTATAAAGATGAAAATACAAAATTTAAAGAAGTGGACAGAGTAATAGATTATGATCACTTCATCAGCATCCTGAAAGAAGAGACTGATTACTTGAAGATTAGAGTAGAACATTAATTAACAATGAGATTAAAACAATTACTTTAAAGATTATATTTATAGGAGACTATGAACAATCATACAGGAAATGCCAGCCAGTATTAAAAATCCATTGATATTGTTTCAAGAAAATTACAAGGAGCTTACAGTACATGGTGGTTACCTGTCATCACTATTTAAAAAAGGAACAATCCTCAACAGCACGGTCTACATACAAAAAATTTTTCAAAATGAAATGGACATAACCATGACATCTCATTCGTTGACACCTAAAGCTGAGGTTCACTGCCTGTTAGACTGACATCAGAAACTGAGTACCTAACAGCTGCCTTCCATGTGAAATTACAGGAAAAATAAAACCAATTATAACAATGTGTACAGCATCTATATTCATCTGTTCAATGTTCATTTGGCAGATGTAATCCTAGTCAACATCATCATCATGTAATATCCCTGCATCAGCACTGGCTTAGCAATTTTACCATGTCCTTATCCTAACGAGACTATTCTAGGTGGAATCTGTCTTAGCTTGGGTTGTCATAATAAAATACTGAAGACCCTGTGACTTAAACAACATACATTTATTTTCTCAAGGTTCTGAAGGCTGAAAGCCCAAGATCAGGGTTTCAGCATGGTCAGATTCTGGTGAAAACTCTCTTTTGAGGTTTCAGAGCCATCCTTTTAGGTGTCCTTACACAGTGGAGAGAGAGAGGCTTCCCTCTGGTGTCTCACGTTATGAGCTCAGGAATCCCTTTGTGTGTATGGTTGGGTGGGGTCTCACTCTCTTGACCTCTTCTAAACCTAATTACCTTCCAAAGCTCCCACCTCCAAATACAATCACAATAGGGATTAGGGTTTTCGTATATACATCTGAGGATTTCATGAACATTCAGTCCATAATATAATCCTAAATATGCAGGTTTGCAGTTTCCTTTTTCGCTCATTAGTGGTTCTATAAAAACATCATTACATTTTTATACATGAAAATTATTGAACGGAAACTATGTGTGAATTAACACTGAAGATCAGATCATTAGAGGATTAACAAATCAAGGATCTTACCCACTATATTTTACTAATAATATCAAAGATAAATTAATTGTAAACACCTACAAAGCAGAGGGCGGCTTCAGATCCCAGGTCTTTTTTTCTGGCCACATTAAGGCATTCTGTGGCTCACATCAACATAAAAGGTCACTAAGCTCCATATGTCATTGCATCAGTTGCACAGAAAGGAGTTGTTTCGGTAATGACATATCTCCATTTTATATTCTGATAGGTACATTGGTTTGGTGACATTTTCCACATTAAGCCATAGGTGAATTTAATGAGTAAAACTTTAAAGCCTCGACCAGTGTGTGTAGTTGAGTTGAAAAATGTAACATAATCATGCATTTTTAAGGGTTCTGTGCCTCCTAATGTAGCAGAACAGTTTTATTTCCTAACATTAGTGTCTCTAGCAAACATATTTTTTCCTGTAAATCCATAGATTTGTTATTTAGTTACAGTAAGTCGGGGTTGGCAAATTTTTTTTCTGCCAAGGGCCAGACAGTAAATAGTTTAGGCTTTGTGGGCCACTTTTAGTCTCTGTTAATCTTCGTATTCTATTTTTACAATACTTGCAAGTGAAAGTGAAAGTGAAGTCGCTCAGTCGTGTCCGACTATTTGTGACCCCATGGACTGTAGCCTACCAGGCTCCTCTGTCCATGGGATTTTCCAGGCAATAGTACTGGAGTGGATTGCCATTTCCTTCTCCAGGGGATCTTCCCGATGCAGGGATCTAACCTGGGTCTCCCGCATTGTAGACAGGCGCTTTACCGTCTGAGCCACCAGGGAAGTACGTTTTTACAATACTTAGGAAATGTCAAAATACTTTTAACTCATGAGTCATGGTTTGCTGACCCCTGCATAGGCAATCAGAAAAATCTGATAGATTCTGCTAAAAGCATGCCTTAGACAAGGACTCCCCTGCTAGAAAATATTATTTATTTGCCTCCCCCCTCCCCCCCACCCCTCCCCCCCGCCCCGTATATTATGGTGTTTTGACATCTTAAAAAAAAAAAATTTTTTTTGTCTGGGAAGACTATTCCTCCTGGGCTAGCCAATTCTTAGAGATAGCAAGGGATTTGGCCTGGAGCAAACCTTTGATATGCAGAGTAACCAATCCAAATCCCTCCTTCTCCAGCTGGTTTATACACCCCAGCAGGCAGCGTCCTTCTGCCTTAATTGTCCCAGAGCCAGGTCCCAGGGAACTGAAAGTTAGAGACCACCCGTATAGCCCAAAGCCAGTCAACATTATTCAAACAGCCCAATCCTAAACTGTTTACTCTGTCTTGCTTTGTCTTTCCCAATGAAGGCAAGTCTTTCCCTCACTTCTGCTTCTGCCCAGTGATCCAAACCTGGTTTCTCCTGTGGACCTGTGTGATGAGCCATGCCTCTTGTTTCTATGGGAAATAGAAGTAACATTAAACATCTTTCAGTGGAGTTGATTTCTCTGTGAGATCACTCAGTCATGTTTATAAGTTAAGACCTGAGTACAAAACATCAGAAGGTCTGACTTCAGCATATTTACAAGAAGACTCTCTACATGAGGTTACTTGCCTTTCATTTTTTTCCCAGGAATGTCACCCAGTAAAGGGAAGGAATGGTTTGAGAGTCTGCATTTAAACATCTCTTTTCTCTACTTTGTATGTTTTCACATGTATGGGACTGATAATGATTTTAAAAACCAAGTTATCAATACTATACTTGCATTGCTTTATTAATGATTTTAATTTTTTTAATATAACATTGTATTTACTTCCTGCTTATTTTTATTCTCCAAATTCTCTGTTGAGAGCTTATGGGTGAAGTGGAGGGTTTAAGTACACAAAATGTTCTAAATATTATTCACAAAGGTGTGCATCTAGTCCCTTGGTGGTTTCTATACCAAAGCAAACCTGAGTGACTTACAAATTGCATGGTTAACCAATATACAATATAATATATAATCTAAGAATATGGACTCTGGAAAGAGATTTACTTTGTTTTCATTCCCATCTTTGCTATTAAAATATTTGATATTTTGGTATACTTCATTGCTTAATGCCTTATTTCTTTCATATATTAAATAGATATACACCTCTCTGTAGTTAGTATTAAATAAAATTATTCATAAAATGCACTTAATATAGTGCTTGAATCATAATAAGCAATATATTAAGGTTGTGTGGGTCTATCCCTAGTAGTTGTCTACTGTTACTTCCCAGGAACTTGGGAGTCTATCTTTTCAAAGTAGTAATCTTAAATGGGACTAGAGCCTTTTCACTATTACCTTATATTCAATATATTTCATTGGCAGTGTTTCTAGAAAAACAAGTAGATCAGAGAACAAAACTCTTCCGCTACACTAGGAGGTACAAAGAAGTTAAAAATGCATGATCATGTTCCATTTTTCACCTTGACTCTACTGCACACTGATCAGGGGTTTCAACTTTTACCTAATGAATTCACCTTTGCATCCAACCCCAGTTGAAGTTAACATCATCCTTTTTCTCTGTTGGTGACTGATGAAACAAAGGCCATTCTGGAATTCTTCCTGGGCTTATCTTCTACACTTCAAGGTCAAAACTGCACTCCTTAAAGTCACCTGACACTCTTAATAAGGATTGTTTCTCTTTGCCTGGGTCTCTTGCCTTGAAACTTCCCTGGTGGCTCAGACGTTAAAGCATCTGCCTGTAATGTGGGAGACCCATGCTCAATCCCTGGGTTGGGAAGATCCCCTGGAGAAGGAAAAGGCAACCCACTCCAGTATTCTCACCTGGAGAATCCCGTGGATGGAGGAGCCTGGTATGCTACAGTCCAGAGGGTCGCAAAGAGTCGGACACAACTGAGCGACTTCACTTTCTTTCACTTGCCTAGAAACTTCCTTGAGCTGCCTTTTTTACTGGCCCAAAGCCCAGTCCTGTTCAAAAGAGTTTTCTCTCCTTTCATATCTCTTTTTCTTAGTTTCTTTCTTTCTCTCTCTCTCTTTTTTTTTTTGTATAGAAATTTCTTCTAAGTAGCTGCTTGCAGATTTCAAGTCATTGTGGCAACTTAGAGAAGCTGCCCTTTCAACTTGTGCAAAACATTCTTTTTTATTGTGACCTTTGAATCCCCTTTCATTTACACATCCATATTCTAGGAGTTAGTAGGACCCTTATGGCATCTCCAAACTTAGCCAACTTTAATATCATGTTTATCTGTTATAAGTTTATATTAACATAGTTTTACACTATGATTTCAAGGGGTCAAAACACTTCCAAGAACTTTTGAAACATGAATGAGAGATATAGAAGATGATTTGTGATTGGAGTGTGGGGATGATGCAAATATTAATAC
This sequence comes from Bubalus kerabau, assembly GCF_029407905.1. Taxonomy (NCBI): domain Eukaryota; kingdom Metazoa; phylum Chordata; class Mammalia; order Artiodactyla; family Bovidae; genus Bubalus; species Bubalus kerabau. The sequence continues at coordinate 55,795,567 of NC_073630.1, read as the reverse complement.
AATTACCCAACCTTCTTTCCTATTACCATTAATTTGAGTATCTTTTTAGGCATTGGAAAATAAAGAAATTCTCCTCTCCATCACTTCTTTTGCCTCTAAATACACAATAGACTATTTATAGGAAGACAAGATCAAAAGAGGAACAAGGTACAAAACACTTAAAATTAACCAAACTATTTCATCTGTGTCTGTGGTTCCAGAGAAGCTTACAGACACCTCAGCCCTACCAAAGATAGAACATTTCTGATGCAGATCTCTTGTATCAATCTTGGCTGGTGGCTAAACTGTACCAGCTCATCTTTAATTCTGATATTGAAACACCATGAACCATCTCTCCTTTGGTATATCATGGCATACAAAATTAATCTCTTGTGTCCTGTAAGTTGCAATGTATGCTCTGCATGACATGTCTTTGTGATGCACAAATATTTCAATTGTTCCTCAGTTATGGTCTTCAGCTGACTATTTTCCCGTTCCAATTAGGATATTAGAAACAAATATCAATGAAGTTTCTGATCTGGAGACAGAATATTATTATATTCTTCAAACAAAGTCCTAGTGTGATTTAGTGTTGTCTAAGTTCCTTCCTGAAAGTAGGGAATAAAGAAAGTCATGGAATCTCAGTGTATTTTCCCTAGTTCCTCCCTTTCTCAAACATTAGGAGATAATAGCAGGAAAAATTACAAACCTTCTGCCTGCGTTACCCATTTTATCCCTTTCACATTTATCTTAAACATACTGATAAGTCTATAGTAAATGGTATGGTTATCAGTCATAATGTTTTTTCTCCTGTCTTCTTTCTAGAGTGGTCAGTCACTCCAAAAGGTAGTCTTTATAAGACCCTCAGATTGGTCCCAAGATCTATACAGTGAAATTTTACAAATGAAATAGTACTTGAAACACTCTGACACTGGCTACACCAAGGAGCCTTGTTTTGTGTCAGAATTATTCTACTCATATTCATGTTCATGAGTATTAGAAACATTCCAGGTGTTCTACAAATTATATAAAATAATTGATCATTTAATCCTGAAATACACACACACATACACACATATGGCTTCCCAAGTGGTGCAGTTAGTAAAGAATCCACCTGTCAATCAAACATGGTTTGATTCTGGGTCATAAAGATCCCCTGGAGAAGGAAATGACAACCCACTGCAGTATTCTTGCCTGGAGAATCCCACGGACAGAGGAGCCTGGCGGGCTACAGTCCATGGGGTGGCAAAGAGTCAAACAGCAGCATATGTGTGTGTGTGTGTGTGTGTATGCATATATATATGATTGTTCAGTATCTGTCTATTGCAATTTGGCATACCTTGCGCATATAGCAAAAAACCCAAAAAGCATGGAATAAATGAGCCAGCCAGACAATCACATGCCAACTTTGGCATACACTAAATCAAGGAGGAAAGCACAAGCTGCTTAAGCTATAGTGGATAATTGAAAAAAAAAGACAAAAACCTTCTAAATGTATCACATGTAAAATAACCAGTTGCAGATGAGTCATCACAATCAGCATACCAATGGGTATGATCATCCTCATTCATTTAAACATTTATTCAGCACTATTATTTGTGCCAGGCACTATGCTAAGAACTGGGGGTAAAGTAATAAGTGACAAATCTCTGACTTATGATGACTTAATTTCACAGTTAAATGTTACCAATTTAATAATCCATTTCTTATCTTGTGACTCAAAAAAGAAAACCTATATATATTCTTAATGTTTCTTTCTTTAAAATGTAAAGAAATGACAAGAATAAAGAAATGGCTGTTTAAATATGTATTTTGAATTTGGCCCTCAGATGACTGAAGCACACATACTACTATTGAGACTTCTCTCATGTATCACGAATGTAACAGAATAGAAGTGTTTCAAGGATGTCTATCACTAGGCAACTATTATGCAACTATTTCAAAGCAAAGGAGTTTGTGTTAGGCTATTTATATTTCTAATCAAATCTCTTGCTTTGATCTTGCTGAGTCTAATTTTATTTGGAATTCCTAAAAAGACTCCTTTGGATTGTTTTGTAGTCTTGTGTCTTGTAGTCTTGAGTTTTACTGCATTATAAGTCATTTTAAATTTTAGATTCAGATTCTAATGGGAAACTTTCAGCATAAAAGCCACAGCACTCAAATTATTGCCATGAATACCAAATTATTCATATTACCATATTAATATCAATAAATTACCTGATTTTTCTACTCAAATCATTTTCAATTAACCCTTCATCAGGGCAATCAGAACTGTTTTGCCATTCTAGAATTAGAGGATTTACCAATGTGTTCTCCATTTCCACTACATTTTCATCATCCTTACTTTTAATCTTTTTTTTGAAATGTTATGTCTACAACAGAATAGATTCAGGAACAGTTGAGGAAATCAAGCAGTGTTGATATGAATCTGTCTGTTTAATACAAGGAAAGAATCCCTGATGGACCAAATGCTCATTTATCATCATCTAATAAAGATTTTGCATCAATTCCACTTATGTTTTACAAACAAATAATTTCATTCTTTGCTTTCTTTAAAGCAATTTCTCAATCACAACACTACTACATTTGGGACCAAAAATATTTAGGGGTAAAGGAGAATCCTATGCATTGTAGAATGTGTCAAAGCATTCCTTCAGTTCAGTTCAGGTCAGTCGCTCAGTCGTGTCCGACTCTTTGCGACCCCATGAACCACAGCACGCCAGGCCTCCCTGTCCATCACCAACTGCCAGAGTGTACCCAAACCCACGTCCTTTGAGTCTGTGATGCCATCCAACCATTTCATCCTCTGTCATCCCCTTCTTCTCCTGCCCTCAATCTTTCCCAGCATCAGAGTCTTTTCCAATGAGTCAACTCTTCGCATGAGGTGGTAAAAGTACTGGAGTTTCAGCTTCAGCATCATTCCTTCCAAAGAAATCCCAGGGCTGATCTCCTTCAGAAAGGACTGGTTGGATCTCCTTGCAGTCCAAGGGACTCTCAAGAGTCTTCTCCAACACCACAGTGCAAAAGCATCAATTCTTTGGCACTCAGCCTTCTTCACAGTCCAACTCTCACATCCATACATGACCACTGGAAAAACCATAGCCTTGATTAGATGGACCTTTGTTGGCAAAGTAATGTCTCTGGTTTTGAGTATGCTGCCTAGGTTGGTCACAACTTTCCTTCCAAGGAGTAAGCGTCTTTTAATTTCATGGCTGCAGTCAGCAGCTGCAGTGATTTTGGAGCCCCCAAAAATAAAGTCTGTCACTGTTTCCACTGTTTCCCCATCTATTTCCCATGAAGTGATGGGACTGGATGCCATGATCTTCATTTTCTGAATGTTGAGCTTTAAGCCAACTGCTTCACTCTCCTCTTTCACTTTCATCAAGAGGCTTTTTAGTTCCTCTTCACTTTCTGCCATAAGGGTGGTGTCATCTGCATATCTGAAGTTATTGATATTTCTCCTGGCAATCTTGATTCCAGCTTGTGCTTCATCCAGCCCAGCGTTTCTCATGATGTACTCTGCATATAAGTTAAATAAGCAGGTGACAATATACAGCCTTGATGTACTCTTTTTCCTATTTGGAACCAGTCTGTTGTTCCATGTCCAGTTCTAATGTTGCTTCTTGACCTGCGTATAGGTTTCTCAAGAGGCAGGTCAAGTGGTCTCGTATTCTCATCTCTTTCATAATTTTCCACAGTTTATTTTGATGCACACAGTCAATGGCTTTGGCCTAGTCAATAAAGCAGAAATAGATGTTTTTTCTGGAACTCTCTTGCTTTTTTGATGATCCAGCAGATGTTGGCAATTTGATCTCTGGTTCCTCTGCCTGCAGCATTCCTGGTCTCTATTAAATAACAGTAGAGCTTTTGTCCAGTAATAACATTCAAAACTGTCTCCAGACATTTCCAAATATCCACTAAGGGACAAAATATCCACTAGGGGACAAAATATCCACTAGGGGACAAAATCACCCCTGGTTGCATTATAAAGGAATAAAACAAAATATAATACCAAAATATGAAAAGAAGAGTATTGTTTACCTAACCAGTTTATTTTGATTGAATATCCACTCTTTGAGAACTATTGAGGAGGATATTAAGATGCATAAAATTTGGATTTTAGATATCTCTTACCTTAGATTCCCTCCAAAGCTCAATATATTAATTGTCATTTTCAAGCTATTTACAAATATATTTTATTGAAAATTTCTATTTTTTGTGAATTTTTACTAATTTTTTTCTTAACATTCCTATTTTATTTTTAGAATATTTTACCTAATTAAGAAGCCCATACATTTCTTGATTTTGTAGTAAATGAAGCCTATGTAATTATTTATAGTTAGGTTTTAATTTTTATCATCCATGAAGATAATACCCAATATAGACTTAAATCTACTATAGTGTATGTCCTTTAGATATAGAGTTCCTATTCCCTCTGGAAGATAGCACTGAGCATAAATTCTACTTAGAATCTTGGAACTTAGATTTGAGTCCATGGAGAGTTGAGTCATTGACTGTAGTTTCTGTGGAATCTTTGAATATATTCAGCATATGATCCAGAGTCCTTCTAAAATCACATGTACTTTCTATTATTGCCAGTATTATAATTAAGGAGCAGTGCTCAAAGACACCAAAGTTTTTAGTAGTATCACTTAATGTCTTCCACATCTATTAACTTTTTGAGGTTAAAAAGAAAAGTTTAAATATATGTGAATATTGATGGTGTAAGATTTTTTTTTAAGGTATATAATGCCACATCAAAATTTGGGAGTTTTTTTGTTATTATTTTATGACACCATGATCTCTTTCCCAGTCATGAGTCACAGCCTTGTCATGGCGAAGAAACTTGCATAACTCAGTGAAGCCATGTCATGCTGTACAGGGCCACCCAAGACAGATGAGTCGTAGTGGAGAGTTCTAACAAAACATGGTCCACCAGAGGAGGGAATAGCAAATCACTCCAGTGTTCTTGCCATGAGAACCATATGAAGAGTATGAAAAGGCAAAAAAAAAAAAAAAAAAAATGACACCAGAAGATAGTCCCCCAGGACTATCTGCTACTGGGGATTATCAGAGAGAAATTACTAATAGCTCCACAAAGAATGAAGGGGCTAGGCAAAAAAGAAATAATGCTCAGTTGTAGATGTGTCTGGTGGTAAAAGTAACATCTAATGCTATAAAGAACAATATTGCATAGGAACCTGGAATATTAAGTCCATTAAAAAGGTAAATTTTTTGTGGTCAAACAGGAGATGGCCAGAGTGAACACTGAAGTGAAATAAAATGGAAAAGAATGAGTGAATTTAATTCAGATAACCATTATGTTTACTACTGTGGGGCAAGAATCCTTTGGAAGAAATGGAATAACCCTCAAACTCAACAAGAGTCTGAAATGCAGTACTTGGGTGCAATCTTAAAAATGACAGAATGATCTTGGTTCATTTCCAAGGCAAATCATTCAATATCACAGTAATCCAAGTCTATGCCCCAACCACTGATGCCAAAGCAGCTGAAGTCAAACAGTTCTACAAAGACGTACAAGACCTTCAAGAACTAACACCAAAAGAAGATATCCTTTTCATCATAGAGGATTGGAATGAAAAAGTAGAAAGACATGAGATACTTGTGCCAGGGTCCAGCCCAGCAGGATCCAGGGGTACCCTCAGGATGACAGCTTAGGCAATAAGGATAGCAAAGTGGAGAGCAGGGCTTGATCTCCCTTGATAAGCACAGAAAGCCCATAAAGCTCCTGTGTTCCAAGGAGTCATCCTGAAAGAAGAACAGAGAGAAAAGGAGGGAAAAGGAAAAGAAGAACGACACAGGGAGACCAAGCTTCGGTGAGTGAGGCCCATAACTTTATTTTCAAAAGGAACTTTTATACCTTTACTTGTACATAGAGGGAAATGAAAGATGCAAAGTCATACAGAGTCAGCCCAAACATTACATCTGTTTATCAAAACCAGGATTTTTTCTGCACACCTTTTCCATAAACAATGTTGTGTACAATATCTTCTGGCCTTGGAAGCCTGTGGACATTTTATGACCTTCTTTTGATAAAGGCTGCTCACCCAGAAAACTTATTTTCCCTTGGTGTTTTTTCTTTATATTTCTAATCTATGTCAGCCTCAGAAAGTGTTAAACAGAGTTACATTCTCACAGACAGAGCAAAGGTGCAGTAAGTTACAACAAAGAAAGAACCAATTAGCTCAAAGGTCTGATGTGGTTAATTCCAAGGCTGCTACTTGTTTTTCTTACATTCCAAATATGTTAATTAATGCACTCCCAGGTGCACAATGGATAAGGGATATGGGCACTTGGCAGCAAGCACTGGCCCAATAATGAAGCCCTTTACCAGTACTATCTATGCTAATAATTTTTCATCCCTTAACGGACTCTATGCTCATTAGGACTTTTAGAATGTTTTGGCTTCCCGTGCCTTTCAAGGTTGGGGAGTTGTGAACAATCATGTGTGTTAATTGCAAGAGTATGGATAAACCTGTCAGGCAAGCTAGAATGCCAACAGAGGGGTTAAAATAGAAATATTCTTTTCATGCCCATTAACTAAAGCCCTAAGTTGATTTTTTCCAGAGAAAGGTGGTTGGGGACAGCCCCCTGTTAATGTCAGAAGAGTTGGTGAAAGGCACAAAATAGTAAGACAGACAGATTTTGGTTTTCGGGTAGATGCTCGAGCAGATTCAGGGGGGTCCCTTGAGGCCTGATCCGCCTTTGCCTGTCAGGTATCTTCCACATGACCTTTGTCATGGGTGGGATCTCCCCTGGTGGTTCCCGGCATACCTGGAATAACAGGCAATTTTGACCTTAGAGTACAAAATGAAGCAGGGCAAAAGCTAATAGAATTTTGCCAAGAGAACACACTGGTCATAGCAAACACCCTCTTTCAACAACATAAGAGAAGACTCTACACATGGACATCACCAGATGGTCAAAACCAAAATCAGATTCATTATATTCTTTGCAGTAGAACTTGGAGAAGCTCTATACACTCAGCAAAAACAAGACTGGGAGCTGACTGTGGCTCAGATCGTGAGCTCCTTATTGCAAAATTCAGGTTTAAATTAAAGAAACTAGGGAAAACCACTCAGCCATTCAGGTATGACCTAAATCAGATCTCTTACAATTATACAGTGGAAGCGAGAAATAGATTCAAAGGATTAGATCTGGTAGACAGAGTGTCTGAAGAACTATGGACGGAGGTTTGTGACATTGTACAGGAGACATGGATCAAGACCATCCCAAAGAAATAGAAATGCAAGAAGGCAAAATCGTTGTCTGAGGAGCCTTTACAAATAACTGCGGAAAGAAGAGAAGCAAAAAGCAAGAGAGAAAGGTAAAAATATACTCAGCTGAATGGAGAGGTCCAGAGAATAGTAAGGAGAGACATGAAGGCCATCTTCAATAAACAATGCAAAGAAGTAGAGGAAAACAAAAGAATGAAAAAGACTAGAGATCTCTTCAAGAAAACTGGAGATATCAAGGGAAGATTGCTTGGAAGGATGGGCATGATAAAGGACAGAAATGTTAAAGACCTAACAGATGAATGCAAAATATATTTATACTCTAAGTTGCATTTGGAACAAAGCAGCTAAAAGAATCATAAGCTCATCAAATCACAGTTCAGTTCAGTTCAGTCGCTCAGTCGTGTCCGACTCTTTGCGACCCAGTGAATTGCAGCACGCCAGGCCTCCCTGTCCATCACCAACTCCCGGAGTTCACTCAGACTCACGTCCATCCAGTTAGTGATGTCATCCAGCCATCTCATCCTCTGTCATTCCCTTCTCCTCCTGCCCCCAATCCCTCCCAGCATCAGAGTCTTTTCCATCAAATCACAGCCTGAAGAAATTTTCATGGGAACAGGTTAGGTATGTACACTTCCTGTGCTCAGTACAAGCATTTGCACACTCAAAAAATGCAGTTTTTAAATGTCATTCCAGTAAATGACTGCCAGTGAGTGTAAAACAAAGATAGCAATAACCTAATTTAGAAAGAATGCTGGTAATTTATTGTATTGTTATTTTTTATTATTTTACTTGATTTTCTAGATATCACTATTATTTTTCTTCATGGTAAGAAATTACTTCTATAAAATAAACCTGATAATCAGTCATACTTCTACATATTCAAAAATCAAAACTAACTTTCTGAGAAAATGTTATGTAAGAAAGATGAGGACAAATAAGTGTTCCCTGGAAAGTTTAAAAAAAATTAACATTTTCCTTCATGAAAATTCTACAAGAAATTGTAAATATTTTCTTATATATGGTAAACTTTATATAAATAACTGTATTAACATGGTACATAATGAAATTTCAGTTAAAAAAAAATAATAGCAAAATGATGCTGATAACCAAAGAGATCATCCTTGTTGTTGTTGTTGTTCAGTCGCTATCGTGTGCTACTCTGTATGACCCTGTGGACTGTCACACACCAGGTTTCCCTGTCCTTCATTATCTTCCAGTGTTAACTCAAATTCATGAGTTTATGATGCCATCCAGCTATCTCATCCTCTGCTGTCCTGTTCTTTTGCCTTCAATCTTCCCAGAATCAGGGTCTTTTCCAATGACTCAGCTCTCTGCATCAGGTGGACAAAGAATCAGAGCCTCAGTTTCATCATCAGTCTTGCACAATATTCCTTTTGATCCCCAGAAATGCACATCCCTCCTACCAGTCACCCTATCAGAAGTTTCTCAAAGTTTCCTACTATTTCAATATCTGCTCAATATGCATGATTTCATCATATAAACCAGATACAGGTACAGATGAGGCTTTAGGATGTAATCTATCAAGTATTGATTCTGCAGCAAAATTTCTCTATCAGTGACCTGTAAAACTAAAAAGGCAAAATAATTGCCCCTCAATAAACCTCACATACAATGGTGAAACAAGTCTAGGAAAAGAACATTATAAATCCAGTTCAAAGGGGGACAAATAGAAGGTAAAAACATCCTGAGTCATTGAAGTTCTGAACTCTAACTCTGAGCTCTAACCTGAAAAAAGTTGGGTTTGTTTTTTTTTTAATTAATTTTCTAGTTCACAGTGATCCTAGGATCCAGTTTCTAGAATCTTGTTCCTATTTTCTCATTCATTCTTTTTCATGAAAGATATTACACTTTTGCTGCTGAATAATTTTATCAACTTTCTCTTGTTAGTAGAATTTTGGATGTCTTTTAGTTTGTACTCTTTTTGTCCTTTTCAGCCCAATTTGGCAGTATATTTCTGCATTTTGGATGTTCCATGGATTTTACTAGCTTTCATTCAATTAGATGAAAGTCACTTCCATTGATTGTTTCAATATAATCCTTTATTTACTTTGTTCTTCTATTGAGATAAATCAGGAATAGTATTCTCAAGACTTCTAGAGTCCCATGGTTTTATTAATAGCTTCAAAGAGGTTTACCCTTTTTCTCTTATAAAGAGCCCTGTGTGTGATTCAATATTCTGGCTTTAAACTTTTGATCTTATTAAGTTTCTGCAGAATATTTTATGGTCACACTTTTGGCCCTTTCTCTAGAATATGGTACGTTGACAATAAATCTCTCATTGTCTCTCTCTCATTTTGTTGTTGTTGTTATTGTTGTTGTTACCTGGAGAAGATTTTTCAAAATCAGTGAGCTTAGGTCTTCTTTGGTGTCTCAGTTTTTCCCCAATTTTTTCTCTCTGTTCTGCTATTTTAGTATTTCTTACTATAAAGAAATTATGTTCACAACATTCAGAACTAAGATGCTGAGACTCAAACAAAGTATCACATTCATCAAATAGCTTAATTACTACTGAAATTTAGTATCTAACCTCACAGGATGTCTGTTGCCAAATTGAATACATTGATTGGAAAAGAACAAGATCCTGAAAATTGGAATGGGGACATATTAGGAGATCCTGGTGTACTGGGGACATTAAGCCCCAAATTCTGATGAATGTTTGTTAACAGAGACAGCTGTACTATGTCTGAATGAGAAGATTCATTCTATTTCTTCTGAATAAAATATAATGCCTCTCCTGAGGTCATTGACTTGCAAGACACAGTTGATTCTCCTCAGGACCCACTTTCCCACTCCTCTTTGTATCTAGACTTATAACTAAACATGAGTCCCAGTGGTTTCCTAAAGGTGAGGTACAACATGTGACACATGAAGAAGTGTGCTATAATACAAAACACTATGTGAGTTCTCCAGTTTACAGAGATGAAAACCTTTGGACTATGTATAGAAATAGATATTAATTAGAAGAAACATGAGGTTGAGTTAGGCTGAATTTATTGACTTGGCCCCACTAAGCAAAGATTCTGGCTTTAATGTTGCAAATTGGGTGATCAAAAAAGGATCTAAAAGCTTGTTTAGTTGATTGATTCAAACATGGACCCAAAACTGACTTACCCTAAATAATGTTTAAATATCAGAAGTGTCACAATATACATACTGTATTGGAAGAAATCCAAAGGTTTAGAGAGATTGGAATGTTAGAAAGGATTATTTAAGACCTGTTAAGCATCTTGAGAGGGACTAGAGGACACATATTTTATCAATACTATGAGGAATACTTTTGTGAGGGAGCTCCAGCATCCTTGAAAAGCTCTGTGATCACTCATCTAAAAGCAAGAAATTATGTTGGGCTCTGCTGCCATTGAATTGGTAAATCTGAATACAGTGGGAATAACTGGATTCCTGAGTGTCAGGGGCCAAGTGTCAGCACTTAGTCCCAAAGGCAAGGTGGCAAGGTTGCCATAAGGGATAGTAGAATCAAACCAGTAATCAGAATAGTTTGACTTGCAGAGACCTATGGTGTTGTTTAGTTAATTAAGGTGTTCCTAGAATTCTTACACAATCTGTATAAGCATAAAAATTCTAGAACAAGTGAACCAAAGTTCAACTTGAATCATGAAAGCAGAGAATCAAGGCCTATTTAATTAGTTCCTAGACTTGAGCCAGTTTACAGAGTTCCTGTTAATAAAGGAGAAGCCTTTAATAAAAGGTTTCTTAATGAAGGACCCACTATACTGCCAAAATTTTACACAGTTAATCTTTCTCCTATACTTCTGTAAAGGGATTTATAGGCTATTACCAGGGTGACTATACAGTGGTAAAATAAAATAATCAAACTCTTCAAGGACTACTGAACACTGACTATGGTTTGACACTAATTCTAGGAAATTCATTATGTCACCATGGTGTACCAATCAGATTAGGGATTTATGGAAATTATCCAGTGAATTGAAGATATTATGCACTCCTATCTTGATTTTCTCTCTAGTCAGGCAGAAAATCTAGAAGAGTGAAAGTTGTGGAAGGTTATTTAACTGTATTTCTCATTAAGAAGTGGAGGCTAATGAGTGATCTATGGAAAGACTCTTCTGTTCTGATTCACTAAAATAGGCATACATCCTTGGAAAATGAATCTAGACCTCTTATTCTGTGAGTTGACATTTAACATACTGACTCCATCAAAAAGTGGATATAAAGTAGGGTAATTTCAAATTCTTATTAATCAAAGTATGTAGTCCTCCTCATTTCTGGAAAAAAACTAAAGAGATTGCATTTTGCACAGAGATTAGAAAAACAGAAACCACTTACCTTAGGGATACATGAGGATACAGCATGCTGCTAAGTCACTTCAGTCGTGTCCAACTCTGTGTGATCCCACAGACGGCAGCCACCAGGCTCCCCCGTCCCTGCGATTCTCCAGGCAAGAACACTGGAGTGGGTTGCCATTTCCTTCTCCAATGCGTGAAAGTGAAAAGTGAAAGGGAAGTCGCTCAGTCGTGTCTGACTCTTAGCGACCCCATGGACTGCAGCCTACCAGGCTCCTCCATCCATGGGATTTTCCAGGCAAAGTACTGGAGTGGGGTGCCATTGCCTTCTCCGGAGGATACAGCATATGCTTTCTCTAATAATATCATTTTCTCTAATCTTGAATTGCATTACTAAAACTAGTTACATACTTATTTCTCTCATGGGTTGGATCATTGTTCTCACTCCTTCACTTCCTTCTATTCTTCAGTGATGTGATTTTCTACTCAAGACATTTAGTATAACTGAGATTTGCTGCAGCTTCTGGAGAGCATTTGAGAACAACCTGCTTTAGTGCTTCATGTTGAGCTTCTCAATGTTGGTTCTAGTGACTTTCTCAAGTATTTGCTGATTTCTGAAGCTCTTCAGAGAAAGATGTTAAGAGGGATGTCTTTGAAACAGGGTAAAATTCTAGATTGTTGTTGTTGTTCATTCACCCAGTTGTGTCCAACTCTTTGTGAACCCATGGACTAGAGAACACCAGGCCTCTCTGTTCCTCACCATCTCCTGATGTCTGCCCATGTTTTCAGACAAAAAAATGGAGGTATGGATCTGCTATAAAGGAAAGTAATTGCTAAACACCAGGATCTCTGTTGAAAGACTGGAAGGATACATTCTAAGAGTAAGAATAAAATGAAAGTAGATACAGTCTTTCAAAATCTACAAACAAAAATCTAGGTATCTAATTAAGTTGAAATTATCTTTTCACTGTGTCTTTCTGGTTGAACTCTCTTGGAACAGATTCAAAACCTCTAAAATTTTCTGTTACAGATTTAAGCAAAATCTGTTACATTTAGTGAAAAATTACCAAGGGTCCCAAGAATAAAGATCCAAAAATAAAAATACATAAAATAAAACTAAATCCACAGATAATTCAGGTTTTGAGAGTATCAGACATGCAGTTTAAGTTTAAAACAACTGTGATTAGTAGGCTCAGAAATATATGATCAGATAAATACTTTTATCATAAAAGTAGAATTATAAAAAAAAATGAAATTCTAGAACTGGAACAGCACTAATTAAAGACTAAAATAAATATAGTTATAATTAAGATTAATTCCTTCAATTTGCTTCAGAAAAGTTACTGTAATAAAAAAAGAAGTGTAAAATTTTTCCAAAGAGGAGAGTTGGGGAAAATACACCAGGGATTTTAGTTTTGGGTATTTTAGTCTTAACAAGGATTACTCAGGATTGATGAACAAGGCAAATTTCAGGAAAAATAAATGTTTACATTAAAATATGTAAATCTATACTGCTGCTGCTGCCGCTAAGTCACTTCAGTCATGTTTGACTCGGTGCGACCCCATAGACGGCAGCCCACCAGGCTCCTCTGTCCATGGGATTCTCTAGGTAAGAACACTGGAGTGGGTTGCCATTTCCTTCTCCAATGCATGAAAGTGAAAAGTGAAAGTGAAGTCGCTCAGTCCTCTCCGACTCTTAGCGATCTCATGGATTACAGCCCACCAGGCTCCTCCGTCCATGGGATTTTCCAGGCAAGAGTACTGGAGTGGGGTGCCATTGCCTTCTCCAAATCTATACTGAGTTTTTATTAATTCAGGTTGTTTATGGCCTAACCTTATACATGTAATTCTGAACAAACTGGTCTAAAAGGAATTTGACCTCAGATAGTCTGTGAAACAGTGGTTTGTGTGTGCTAAGTGACTACAGTCATGCCCAGCTCTTTGTGACACTATGAACTGTAGCCCACCTGGCTTCTCTGTTCATGGAATTCTCCAGGCAAGAATACTGGAGTGGGTTGCATTTCTTTCTCCAGGGGATCTTCCTGACCCAGAGATCAAACCCAGGTCTCCAACATTGAAGGCAGATTCTTTACTATCTGAGCCACTAGGGAACCTGTATATTAGAGTTGGACATGACTGAGCAATGCACACATAACATTATAAATCCCACAACATTGAATTTCACATTAGCAGAAGAATTCATATTTTATCATTCCATATTTCTGAAATTTAAAAGAAAGGAGTACAATAAGGCTGTATATTATAATGTTATATGAATCAATAATTTGTCTTTTATAACTCCATAGTTGTAGCACATTGTATGAATATATATATTTATACCAGATAAGAGACATTTAGGTTGTCTTCTGTTTTATGTTTGATTATGAATAGATTTGCCAGAAATCTTATTGTAAAATTCTTTATATTGGCATTTGATTTTATTTCTCCTGGATATATGCTTAGTGGTAAAAATGTTGAGTTATAGAAAAGGTATATTTTTAACTGTATAATAAGTTACCATATTGTTTGCTAAAATGATTGTTTTACACTCCCTCAAGCAATGTAGAGTTCTGGTTGTTGCATTCCTTACCATCATTCAGCTGGATGAGGTGCTCTGTCTCATTATGGATTTAATTATATTTCATTAAAGATGTTGAATATTTTTTCATATGCTAATTTACGTATTTGCCATTTTCCTCCATAACATGTTTCTTCATGCTATTTTAATTGTTCATTTTCTGGTTTGTATCTTTAACATCAGAGTTCTTTTGTTTAAACTTAAATATTTTGGGATTCACATGTATGTTATAAACATTTCTCCCAATCTTTTACTTGCCTATTCTTTAAATATATATATATATTTGACTGGATTGGGTTTTAGCTGTGGCACACAAGATCCTTCTTGTAGTGTGCAAGCCCAGTGGTTGCCACATGTGGGGTTAATTGCCTAGTCCATGGCATCTGGGATCTTAGTTTCCCAACCAGGGATCAAACCCATGGCCCCTGCAGTGGAAGGTAGATTCTTAACTATCGGGTCACCAGGGAAGTCCCTCCTTAGTATTCCATTTTTTTTTATGTAAATTTAAACATGATTTTTTTTTTATACCTGATATTTCATTGGTAGTATAAAGAAATGTGATTGATTTCTGTGGTTTAATCTTCTATCTTGCTACCTTGAGGAATTTATTTATTGAGTTGGAGTAGCTTTTGTGTGGAGTCTAAAAATAATCATGCCTTTAAAAGAGCATTTCTCTATGACCCAATCTTAAGGATGCTAGCCAATTTAACTTTCTGTCTCCGAATAGTATTTGTCTCAGTATTCTATGTTCTCAAAAGCAGTTAGCATGCACTTAAAATATTTATTTTCTTGATTATTGGCCCAGCTATATCACTACTTCAGGGACTATATTTGTCATTTTCATCTTGGTAGCTTCCATGCTCCATAAAATGTCTGGAATATTTTAGTTGCTTCATAAATAATTTTACAGCCAAACCATACACTAAAAAATTATTATTGCTGTATTATGCAAGCATTCAAATGATCACTACTGCAGTCTTTAAAAAATGGATTTAAATTGTTGCTTAAAGGAAGAGTGAAGCTTAAATGAAAAAATGGAGAAAAGGAATTTCAAACATTCTATACACACATACATTCTAATTTTAAATCAGTGTAGATAGGAGAATAGATCATGTCAATTATGGTATATGGGAAATAATGTCTGAAGTTTAGGGGAGAAATAAAAATAATTAGTAGGGAGAAAATCAGATTTGAAGAGACTTATGAACATGCAATATTATGTTGAATGGAAACACACAATTGTTCATTTACTCTATTAATGAGTTTATGTTAATACAGATAATTATATCATATCAACTATGTGATTAGAATCAGTCACCTTTTTTCCTCACTTGTCCTGTGTCAACACTGTATGTGAAGTAACTTAATTGATGAAAGTATACTCTATCTTAGATAATTTTTCATAACTTCAGTATCTAATACAATGTAATGGATCTGATATTTATATTTCCTGTAATGCTTGAAAGATGTCATTTATAGTTTCCCTTTCTTTCATGACAGCACATTTTATTATCAAAATGAGATTCAGATTACATGGTATGATATGTTGAGTTCAGTTCAGTCGCTTAGTCGTGTCTGACTCTTTGCGACCCCATGAATCGCAGCACACCAGGCCTCCCTGTCAATCACCAACTCCTGGAGTTCACTCAGGCTCACGTCCATCGAGTCAGTGATGCCATGCAGTTATCTAATCATCTGGTGTCCCCTTCTCCTCCTGCACCCAATCCCTCCCAGAATCAGAGTCTTTTCCAATGAGTCAACTCTTCACATGAGGTGGCCAAAGTACAGGAGTTTCAGCTTTAGTATCATTCCTTCCAAAGAAATCCCAGGGCTGATCTCCTTCAAATGGACTGGTTGGATCTCCTTGCAGTCCAAGGGACTCTCAAGAGTCTTCTCCAACACCACAGTTCAAAAGCATCAATTCTTTAGCGCTCAGCTTTCTTCACAGTCCAACTCTCACATCCATACATGACTACTGGAAAAACCATAGCCTTGACTAGACAGATCTTTGTTGGCAAAGTAATGTCTCTGCTTTCAATATGCTTGTCTAGGTTGGTCATAACTTTCCTTCCAAGGAGTAAGCATCTTTTAATTTCATGGTTGTAATCACCATCTGCAGTGATTTTGGAGCCCCCCAAAATAAAATCTGACACTGTTTGCACTGTTTCCCCATCTATTTCCCATGAAGTGATGGGACCAGATGCCATGATCTTTGTTTTTTTAATGTTGAGCTTTAAGCCAACTTTTTCACTCTCCTCTTTCACTTTCATCAAGAGGATTTTTAGTTCCTCTTCACTTTCTGCCATAAGGGTGGTATCATCTGCATATCTGAGGTTATTGATATTTCTCCCGGCAATATTGATTCCAGCTTATGTTTCTTCCAGTCCAGCGTTTCTCATGATGTACTCTGCATAGAAGTTATATAAGCAGGGTGACAATATACAGCCTTGATGTACTCCTTTTCCTATTTGGAACCAGTCTGTTGTTCCATATCCAGTTCTAACTGTTGCTTCCTGACCTGCATACAGGTTTCTCAAGAGGCAGGTCAGGTGGTCTGATATTCCCATCTCTTTCAGAATTTTCCACAGTTTATTGTGATCCACACAGTCAAAGGCTTTGGCATAGTCAATAAAGCAGAAATAGATGTTTTTCTGGAACTCTCTTGCTTTTTCCATGATCCAGCGGATGTTGGCAATTTGATCTCTGGTTCCTCTGCCTTTTCTAAAACCAGCTTGAACATCTGGAAGTACACGGTTCACATTTTGCTGAAGCCTGTCTTGGAGAATTTTGAGCATTACTTTACTAGCATGTGAGATGAATGGCTTAGTTGGGTACAATTTTCAGTTTTCATGAGTGGTTTTGAGAATATAGTCCATTTTGTAAGTTGTAATTTCTGATTTAATACTCAATATAAGCTAAATGTAGACTGCTAGGAGAAATATCAATAACCACAGATATGAAGAAGACATCACCATTATGGCAGAAAGCAAAGAGGAACTAAAGAGCCTCTTGATGAAAGTGAAAGAGGAGAGTGAAGAAGTTGGCTTAAAACTCAAATTTCAAAAAACTAAGATCATGGAGTCTGGTCCCATCACTTCATGGCAAATAGATGGAGAAACAATGGAAACAGTGATGGCCTTTATTTTTTGGGCTCCAAAATCATTGCAGATGGTGACAAGCCATGAAATTAAAAGATGCTTGCTTCTTGGAAGAAAAGCTATGACCAATCTAGACAGCATATTAAAAAGCAGAGATATTAATTTGCTGACAGAAGTCTGTTATAGTCAAAACTATGGCTTTTCTTGTAGTCATGTATGGATATGAGAGTTCAGTCAGTTGAGTCGCTCAGTTGTGTCCAACTCTTTGCGACCCTATGAATCGCAGCACACCAGGCCTCCCTGTCTATCTGACAGAATGTGGTCCCCTGGAGAAGGGAATGGCAAACCACTTCAGTCTTATTGCCTTGAGAACCCCATGAACAATATGAAAAGGCAAAAAGATAGAATACTGAAAGATGAACTTCCCAGGTCGATAGGTGCCCGATATGCTACTGAGATCAGTGGAGAAATAACTCCAGAAAGAATGAAGGGATGTAGGAAAAGCAAAAACAACACCCAGTTGTGGATGGAACCGGTGGTAGAAGAAAGGTTTGATGCTGTAAAGAGCAATATTGCATAGAAACCTGGAATATTAGGTCCATGAATTAAGGCAAATTGGAAGTGGTCAAACAGGAGATGACAAGAGTGAACACATTGACATTCTAGGAATCAGCAAACTAAGATGGACTGGAATGGGTGAATTTAACTCAGATGACCATTATATCTACTACTGCGGGCAGGAATCCCTTAGAAGAAATAAAGTAGCCATCCTGGTCAACAAAAGAGTCTGAAATGCAGTACTTGGATGCAATCTCTAAAATGACAGAATGATCTGTTTGTTTCCAAGACAAGCCATTCAATATCATGGTAATCCAAGTCAATGCCCTGACTAGTAACACTGAAGAAGCTGAAGTTGAACAGTTCTATGAAGAGCTACAAGACCTTCTAGAACCAACACCCCAAAAATCTGCCCTTTTCATTATAGGGGACTGGAATGCAAAAGTAGGACGTCAAGAAACACCTGGAGTAACAGGCAAATTTGGCCTTGGAGTACAGAATGAAACAGGGCAAAGGCTAATAGAGTTCTGCCAAGAGAATGCACTGGTCATAGCAAACACCCTCTTCCAACAACACAAGACAAGAATCTACACATGAACATCACCAGATGGTCAACACTGAAATCAGATTGATTATATTCTTTGCAGCCAAAGATGGAGAAGCTCTATACAGTCAGCAAAAATAAGACCGGGAGCAGACTGTGGCTCAGATCATGAACTCCTTATTGCCAAATTCAGACAAATTGAAGAAAATGGAGAAAACCAATAGACCATTCAGGTATGACCTAAATCAAATCCCTTATGACTATACAGTGGAAGTGAGAAATAGATTTAATGGACTAGATCTGATAGACAGAGTGCCTGATGAACTATGTGAGAGTTGGCTCCTATAGAAAACTGAGTGCCAAAGAGTTGATGCTTTTGAACTGTGGTCTTGGAGAAGACTCTTGAGAATCCCTTGGATTGCAAGGAGATCAAACCAGTCAATCTTAAAGGAAATCAGTCCTGAATATTCATTGGAAGGACTGATGCTGAAGCTGAAGCTCCAATACTTTGGCCATTTGATGCAAAGAACTGACTCATTGGAAAAGACCCTGATGCTGGGAAAGATTGAAGGCAGGTGGAGACAGGGACAACAGAGGATGAGATGGCTGGATAGCATCATTGACTCGATGGACATGAGATTGAGCAGGCTCCGGGTGTTGGTGATAGACAGGGAAGCAGGTATGCTGCAGTCCATGGAATCGCAAAGAGTCAGACGTGTCTGAGCGACTGAACTGAACTGAACTGAACTCAAAATAAATTCTTTAGAATCTCTAAAGGAAAACAAGAAAAATAATTATAATGAATAATAATGGTAAAGGTTTTCGTGAATTCTAGATTTATGGCTTGGCTGCAAGGAAGAATGATCATTAAGTTAATTAAAATAGCAAATCCATGATGAGGTCAAAGTTATGATTAAATAGATAATCATTCATTTTCAAAGTGTTAGTTTTGATGTTATTAAAGCACATCCAGTAGTAGTGGCATATCCAGGTAAACTTGAGTAAGAAGCTGATCCTTCTTATATGGTTTCTAGTATGAAGATGGTATAAAAAATCAAATTCATTTAAATGTGTAAAGCTTATTTTATCCAACTGTTCTCTGTTCTTAGGTTTTCAACAAACTATTTTTTGTACATTATACAGTTTCTGTCAATATTTTAATGCAAAGTTGAATCATTGTACTATAAATCTATCCCCACCTTGTCTTATATCTGTTGCTTTATTAATAAAACATGCAATAGTAAAGTTTGAATAAACACTATAGCAAAAATGAACTGATCTAGATATGACACATTCTTCTAGTTTTCTTAGATGTTTTAAATAATTCCTAAAATTTGTTTACTTGATTATAGATCATCCTATGTGGTTTTGATAATGAAGTAAATCAGCAAGACTCGGGATGATGTGCTGAGTTATTAAATTAGCCTCTAAATTAAATTTTAAGTGTATCTTAACTTATCTTGGGCACCAAATAAGTTTATTCCACTCAGAAGTATTTTCAAGTACAATTTAAATGGTTTCATATTTCTTTGAGAATAATGAAAAAATTATGTGTAGGATTGCACTTCTTTTTTTTAGAACTTGGGAATTGGGATCTACATTAGTTTAAGTGACTTGTTATCTATGTGAAATAAGAGGGAGTATCTCTAAAAAATTTTTGGCTAATAATCATGCAGGGTGGAACTCTCTTCACAATTCATGTTTAACCCAACTTAGGTAAGAGTATGGACAATTTATTTTAATGATTGTATCATCCATGCCCTGTAATCTACTTTTCTGTTTTGAGTGTTATTTTTTTTTTTCCCTCTCTTAGGTTTCTGTGTATTTTCCTCTATTGCTCATTGTACTTTTTTATTTACCCCATTTCAGTTACAGTCAACTACAATTTACTCATTGTCCAGTGTTTGGAACCATGTGCAAGGGTCATGCTTGAAATACGTAAGATAAAGTCTTTACTTTTACAAACGTATGAACTAGTGATTCATAAAGATTATGAACTTCTCAGCTTGCTCCACATGCTTACCAAGCACAGTACAAACAAGTGCAAATATACAAGGTGAAAACCATACTCATGAAGGCCAGAGGCAACAAGAAACAGAGTGTGATAGTTAGAAACATCTGATTTAAAAACAAACAAAAAATCTTGGAGAAATTTGGAAGGGAATTGCTGTCTCTTAAAGAAAGAGAGAATAATATCAAATGGGCAAAAATCACATGCACAGTTTTGTCTAGCACTATCTCACAAATACCATCTGTTTGTTGAATTAGACTCAGGTGGAGATGAGCAAGTGATGTGTAGGCAAAATCAGTGAAGTGAATCTTGCAGGAGCAGGGAGGCTACTGTGGGGAAACAAAATTTAAAAGGTAAAGTAAGGGAATTTGGAGACAATTCCAAAATCTTAGAAAGATTTGTATGGATATTGCATTATTAAACAACCACATATGGAACATGATAACATACTATTTAAAGTAGATATGTTGGAAGAAGTGATTCTTGTGGTAATCTACATCCAAAATACTGTAATTTTGATGAGAAAGTACTATGAAACCAAATAGCAACAATTTTTTACTTGCATTAATAAGGCATTTGCATAAGTAGTAGGCTAGCTGCTGCTGCTGCTGCTGTCGCTTCAGTCGTGTCCAACTCTGTGCGACGCCGTAGACAGCAGCCCAACAGGCTCCCCCATCCCTGGGTTTCTCCAAGCAAGAACACTGGAATGGGTTGCCATTTCCTTCTCCAGTGCATGAAAGTGAAACGTGAAAGCGAAGTCGCTCAGTCGTGTCTGACTCTGTGCGACCCCATGGACTGCAGCCCACCATGTTCCTCCGTCCATGGGAGTTTCCAGGCAAGAGTACTGGAGTGGGGTGCCATTGCCTTCTCTGAGTAGGCTAGCTAACAGAAGCAAAAGAAATTGAATTAAAAATAATTCCAATTAAATGCTATCATTGTCAAGAATGGGCACAAAGTTATGTTTAAACCAAGTGGGACAAATAATAATCACATGAGTGCAGCCCTATTATATGGTGTTACTTTTAAAAATGTGAGATTAATGCTGTTTCCTGACATTTCTGTAATGTATTCAAGCATTATAATCATACAAGTACCACATGAAATGTAGTAATTAAGAAAATTCCAGCCCATACCTCTTGGGTTCATATTCTTTTCAAACACTAGCTTTTTGGAAATCAGAAACATTATTTAATCTCCCTGTACCTTGGTTCCTTTACATGTTAAAGGGAGGTAATAGTAGATGTCTGTTACTATTTTTATGAAAATTAAATGTGTTAACATTTGGAACTTGGAAATATTTGTCATTTAGTAAGCCACCACTAAATGTTAGCTATTTTGCTATTGATACTGTTGCTATTAGATAAGATTAAAATAATATCAAAAATATAAAGCATAAAATTTGCTCTTTACTAATATAGAATCGCCCTATTCTCCTTTCCCAAGTGAAGAAGTTTTATTCCTTTCCTTTCTATACTTTTATTATGAATTTACCTAAAATTATGTGTTTATGCATGTTTATTTAGCCTTTTAATGTAAGTTGAGGTCATATTCTGTGTTTAGCTCTGTCTTCTCATCTCATGGTGTGCCTGGATATTGTGTTAGCAATAAAACTTTAAATATCTTAAAATATCTACACAGTAGTTCATAATATTCATGTGCAATGATTTATTTAATCAGTTTCCTTTAGCTAGTATTTAGGATATTTTCTTTTATTTTTTCCTATTATGAACAGTGGTAAAGGGTATTCTTTTGCAAACAACTTAATATACACATGATAGTAAAAACTTTTAAACAATCAAAGCAAGAACAAATAATCAGCATAGTTACTAGATGAAAGTGTTATAGTAAGAATCAAGCAAACAAAAAGTAGCAATTAAAAAATACATAAATATAAGCTATGATAAGTAGTTCTGTGAACTACATTCTAAGAAGTAATATTAGTTGTTTTAAAAGGGTAGTCTTAAAAATTTTTAAAGATATCATCAAATCTCTCCTTCTAAAATCATTTTACTAACAAAAAAATTCCTAATTAAATTAATATAAGTTTGCTGTGCTAGTGGTAAGGAACTTGCCTTCCAATGCAGGAGACATAAGAGACATGGGTTCGATCACTGGGTTAGGAACATCTCCTGGAGGAGGGCATGGCAACCCACTATTCTTGCCTGGAGAATCCCATGGACAGAGGAGCCTGGAAAGCCACAGTCTATAGGGTTGCAAGGAGTCAGACATGACTAAAGTGACTTAGCACTAAGGCAATATTGTATAGACAATGAAACTATGGTGATAACAGAGTAATAAGAAGCCACGAGTTATTAAAAGAGTGACTGACGTTTTTTAAAATTTACCAAATAACAATGTTGTACACTCCATTTAATGACATTCTTATTGAGTTAATGGTGGCAAGATTAAAGGAAATTTTTAACACCTATTAAAATGTCTAATATAAGTATGTATTTCATATAGCACTTGATTGTCTATTAATCACAAGTCAAGACTTTTAGTTTTATATTACAGTGTGAGTGTTCTCATTCAGTCATGTCTGACTCTTTGTGGCCTTATGTACTGTAGCCTGTCAGGCTCCCCTGTCCATGGAATTTTCCAGGCAAGATTACTGGAACAAGTTGCCATTTCCTACTCCAAGGATTCTTCTCCTTCCAGGAATTGAATCTGCATCTCTTGTGTCTCCTGCATTGGCGGGCATGTTCTTCACCACTAGTGCCACCTGGCAAGCCCTTTTGTATTAGAATCAATGATCAAATAATTGCTAGAGTATGTAGTCAACAAAGAGTGGCCAGCAAGACTTTAACTCTTTGTATGTTAGAGCTAGACCTTAAACCAACAGGGTAGTAAGTTTTTCAGAGGAATTTTGTATCTCTTGTGTATATTAGTCAAATAAATTCAGCAGCCACAGTGGCCAGAGCTACAAAATGGTTTTTCAGTTTGACTGTGATTTGAATCAACATTTGACAAATATTGGAGAAGGCAATGGCACCCCACTCCACTACTCTTGCCTGGAAAATCCCGTGGATGGAGGAGCCTGGTGGGCTGCAGTCTGTGGGGTCACTAAGAGTCGGACACGACTGAGCGATTTCAGTTTCACTTTTCACTTTCATGCATTGGAGAAGGAAATGGCAACCCACTCCAGTGTTCTTGCCTGGAGAATCCCAAGGATGGGGGAGCCTGGTGGGCTGCCATCTGTGGGTTGCACAGAGTCTGACACGACTGAAGCGACTTAGCAGCAGCAGCAGCAGTTGACAAATATTGACTAAACTTACTTTATGTACCTGGTACCATTTTTGATCCTGTGGATTAAAAGGTGAGAAAAAAAAAATGATTCCCCTCAAGGATTTTAAAGTCTGGAAGAATAGCTAGACATATAGACACATTAAATAGACTTCAATGCAAAATGCTGGTGGGCTTACCTATAAGAAGCACTTAACCAAATATTAGGTGGAAAGTGAGCAGATTTTAAATAATGTTTTCTGGAAGAAGTAATTGTTATTCAGAGTTTTAAAAAGAAAGGAGGACTAGGCCAGTTGAAACAAAGAAGAGAGTGGTGTATATACTAGTGGAGGAGCTGTGACATGGAAGGAGTCTGTTTCCCCCAGTTGTCTTGTGGGGGAAAGCAACTACTGGCCAGGAACATCAGAAAGAAATAACCTTCTGCCAAATTTTTCTTCATTGAAGAAGCCAGGGTTACAATAACTAACACAAAATTTGGTCATTTAAAGAGAAATTCTATGAAAAAAAAAAAAAAAAAAAGCCTAAAGTCAGTGGCATTGGCTAGGTGGTTGGTAGACAGGCAGTCAGAAATGGATGGTCCTTTTTAATGTGTTGTTGGATTCTGGTTGCTAGAATTTTGTTAAGGATTTTTGCATCTATGTTCATCAGTGATATTGGCCTGTAGTTTTCTTTTTTTGTGGGATCTTTGTCAGGTTTTGGTATTAGGGTGATGGTGGCCTTATAGAATGAGTTTGGAGGTTTACCTTCCTCTGCAATTTTCTGGAAGAGTTTGAGCAGGATAGGTGTTAGCTCCTCTCTAAATTTTTGGTAGAATTCAGCTGTGAAGCCATCTGGACCTGGGCTTTTGTTTGCTGGAAGATTTTAGATTACAGTTTCAATTTCCGTGCTTGTGATGGGTCTGTTAAGATTTTCTATTTCTTCCTGGTCGAGTTTTGGAAAGTTGTACTTTTCTAAGAATTTGTCCATTTCTTCCACGTTGTCCATCTTATTGGCATATAATTGTTGATAGTAGTCTCTTATGATCCTTTGTATTTCTGTGTTGTTTGTTGTGATCTCTCCATTTTCATTTCTAATTTTATTGATTTGATTTTTCTGCCTTTGTTTCTTGATGAGTCTGGCTAATGGTTTGTCAATTTTATTTATCCTTTCAAAGAATCAGCTTTTGGCTTTGTTGATTTTTGCTATAGTCTCTTTTGTTTCTTCTGCATTTATTTCTGCTCTAATTTTTAAGATTTCTTTCCTTCTACTAACCCTGGGGTTCTTCATTTCTTCCTTTTCTAGTTGCTTTAGGTGTAGAGTTAGGTTATTTATTTGACTTTTTTCTTGTTTCTTGAGGTATGCCTGTATTGCTATGAACTTTCCCCTTAGGACTGCTTTTACCGTGTCCCACAGGTTTTGGGTTGTTGTGTTTTCATTTTCATTCGTTTCTATGCACATTTTGATTTCTTTTTTGGTTTCTTCTGTGATTTGTTGGTTATTCAGCAGTGTGTTGTTCAGCCTCCATATGTTGGAATTTTTAATAGTTTTTCTCTTGTAATTGAGATCTAATCTTACTGCATTGTGGTCAGAAAAGATGCTTGGAATGATTTCTATTTTTTTGAATTTACCAAGGCTAGATTTATGGCCCAGGATGTGGTCTATCCTGGAGAAGGTTCCATGTGCACTTGAGAAAAAGGTGAAATTCATTGTTTTGGGATGAAATGTCCTATAGATATCAATTAGGTCTAACTGGTCTATTGTATCGTTTAAAGTTTGTGTTTCCTTGTTAATTTTCTGTTTAGTTGATCTATCCATAGGTGTGAGTGGGGTATTAAAGTCTCCCACTATTATTGTGTTATTGTTAATTTCTCCTTTCATAGTTGTTAGCATTTGTCTTACATATTGTGGTGCTCCCGTGTTGGGTGCATATATATTTATAATTGTTATATCTTCTTCTTGGATTGATCCTTGATCATTATGTAGTGACCATCTTTGTCTCTTTTCACAGCCTTTGTTTTAAGTCTATTTTATCTGATATGAGTATTGCTACTCCTGCTTTCTTTTGGTCCCTATTTGCATGGAAAATCTTTTTCCAGCCCTCCACTTTCAGTCTGTATGTGTCCCCTGTTTTGAGGTGGGTCTCTTGTAGACAACATATGTAGGGGTCTTGTTTTTGTATCCATTCAGCTAGTCTTTGTCTTTTGGTTGGGGCATTCAACCCATTTACATTTAAGGTAATTACTGATAGGTATGATTCCGTTGCCATTTACTTTATTGTTTTGGGTTCGAATTTACACACTATTTTTGTGTTTCCTGTCTAGAGAATATCCTTTAGTATTTGTTGGAGAGCTGGTTTGGTGGTGCAGAATTCTCTCAGCTTTTGCTTGTCTGAAAAGCTTTTGATTTCTTCTTCATACTTGAATGAGATCCTTGCTGGGTACAATGATCTGGGCTGTAGGTTATTTTCTTTCATCATTTTAAGTATGTCTTGCCATTCCCTCCTGGCTTGAAGAGTTTCTATTGAAAGATCAGCTGTTATCCTTGACCAAGTGGGCTTTATCCCAGGGATGCAAGGATTCTTCAATATCTGCAAATCAATCAATGTAATACACCACATTAACAAATTGAAAAATAAAAACCATATGATTATCTCAATAGATGCAGAGAAAGCCTTTGACAAAATTTAACATCCATTTATGATAAAAACTCTCCAGAAAGCAGGAATAGAAGGAACATACCTCAACATAATAAAAGCCATATATGACAAACCCACAGCAAACATTATCCTCAATGGTGAAAAATTGAAAGCATTTCCTCTAAAGTCAGGAATAAGACAAGGGTGCCCACTTTCACCATTACTGTTCAACATAGTTTTGGAAGTTTTGGCCACAGCAATCTGAGCAGAAAAAGAAATAAAGGGAATCCAAATTGGAAAAGAAGAAGTAAAACTCTCACTATTTGCAGATGACATGATCCTCTACATAGAAAACCCTAAAGACTCCACCAGAAAATTACTTGAACTAATCAATGACTATAGTAAAGTTGCAGGATATAAAATCAACACACAGAAATCCCTTGCATTCCTATACACTAATAATGAGAAAACAGAAAGAGAAAGTAAGGAAACAATTCCATTCACCAATGCAACAAAAAGAATAAAATACTTAGGAATATATCTACCTAAAGAAACTAAAGACCTATATATAGAAAACTACAAAACACTGGTGAAAGAAATCAAAGAGGACACTAATAGATGGAGAAATATACCATGTTCATGGATTGGAAGAATCAATATAGTGAAAATGAGTATACTACCCAAAGCAATTTATAGATTCAATGCAATCCCTATCAAGCTACCAACAGTATTCTTCACAAAGCTAGAACAAATAATTTTCCAATTTGTATGGAAATACAAAAAACCTCGAATAGCCAAAGCTATCTTGAGAAAGAAGAATGGAACTGGAGGAATCAACCTACCTGACTTCAGGCTCTACTACAAAGCCACAGTTATCAAGACAGTATGGTACTGGCACAAAGACAGAAATATAGATCAATGGAACAAAATAGAAAGCCCAGAGATAAATCCACGCACATATGGACACCTTATCTTTGACAAAGGAGGCAAGAATATACAATGGATTAAAGACAATCTCTTTAACAAGTGGTGCTGGGAAATCTGGTCAACCACTTGTAAAAGAATGAAACTAGAACACTTTCTAACACCATACACAAAAATAAACTCAAAATGGATTAAAGATCTCAATGTAAGACCAGAAACTGTAAAACTCCTAGAGAAGAACATAGGCAAAACACTCTCTGACATACATCACAGCAGGATCCTCTATGACCCACCTCCCAGAATATTGGAAATAAAAGCAAAAATAAACAAATGGGACCTAATTAAACTTAAAAGCTTCTGCACATCAAAGGAAACTATTAGCAAGGTGAAAAGGCAGCCTTCAGAATGGGAGAAAATAATAGCAAATGAAGCAACTGACAAACAACTAATCTCAAAAATATACAAGCAACTCCTACAGCTCAACACCAGAAAAATAAATGACCCAATCAAAAAATGGGCCAGAGAACTAAATAGACATTTCTCCAAAGAAGACATACAGATGGCTAACAAACACATGAAAAGATGCTCAACATCACTCATTATCAGAGAAATGCAAATCAAAACCACTATGAGGTACCATTTCACACCAGTCAGAATGGCTGCGATCCAAAAGTCTACAAGCAATAAATGCTGGAGAGGGTGTAGAGAAAAAGGAACCCTCTTACAGTGTTGGTGGGAATGCAAACTAGTACAGCCACTATGGAGAACAGTGTAGAGATTCCTTAAAAAACTGAAAATAGAACTGCCTTATGATCCAGCAATCCCACTCCTGGGCATACACACTGAGGAAACCAGAAGGGAAAGAGACACATGTACCCCAATGTTCATCGCAGCACTGTTTATAATAGCCAGGACATGGAAGCAACCTAGATGCCCATCAGCAGATGAATGGATAAGAAAGCTGTGGTACATATGCACAATAGAGTACTACTCAGCCATTAAAAAGAACACATTTGAATCAGTTCTAAAGAGGTGGATGAAACTGGAGCCTATTTTACAGAGTGAAGTAAGCCAGAAAGAAAAACACCAATACAGTATACTAATGCATATATATGGAATTTAGAAAGATGGTAACAATAACCCTGTGTACGAGACAGCAAAAGAGACACTGATGTATAGAACAGTCTTATGGACTCTGTTGGAGAGGGAGAGGGTGGGAAGTTTTGGGAGAATGGCATTGAAACATGTGTAATATCATGTATGAAATGAGTTGCCAGTCCGGGTTCGATGCACAATACTGGATGCTTGGGGCTGGTGCACTGGGACGACCCAGAGGGATGGTGTGGGGAGGGAGGAGGGAGGGGGGTTCGGGATGGGGAGCATATGTATACCTGTGGGGGATTCGTTTTGATGTTTGGCAAAACTAATACAGTGTTTCAGGTTTAAAAATAAAATAAAATTAAATTAAAAATAAATAAATAAATAAATGCATCAAAAAAAAAAAAAAAAGAAAGAAAGAAAGAAATGGATGGTCCTGCTTGGGATGATGTAGACCTGTCTCCTTCTTTAGTTTGGAAAGCAGAACCTATTGAGACTGTCTCTGGTGGTGATTGGAAACCCAGTGTGTTAGTGTGCATTGCCTGGGCTTTACTGCTGAAAACAATATGAAATAGATCAACTCAGATGGCAATTATTCACTTTGCTAGAAAAAACCGAAATGAAATAGAGTGAAGAATTTTAAACCCTCAGGTTTTACAACCATAAGGGTCTCTTTGTGCATAACAGCAAAGCTGAAATAGTTTAAAGATGTAAGATTCACAAAAATGTATCAATTTAAAAAAGGGATCCAGCTTTGAAAAAAAGTGTTAAGGTGTAATCTTTCTATGAAACCCCACTGCTTAATATGCCTACAGTTTGAGGATGAGAGGATCATGCAGAAAAGATAGCCAAAAGTTAGTAAATAAGTAAGTAAAAAAGGTAGACATTAGTACTATGTCTGGGAAGGAATTATAGGTGCCATTGACACATGAAAAAGACATTTTCTTCTGCTATTTTATTATTTTTGAACATGGTATTTTTAAGATTTATGCAGATTATAAAAGCATCTTTTATATTATATGACTATAAAATAGCAGTGCAAATTCTCAGCACCATATTTAAGAATTATATGTCATGATATAAACATTCTAAAATAATACCCATTTTATTCAGAATCAACCCCAAATCATCTATTGGCTTTTAGAGGCTCTTAACTGGAAATTCTGGCATCTTCCCTTTGAATGTTGATATAATTTCTAAGAATTAGAGTTTCTGGAGAGTATAATATTATTACCATATAGGATGGGAATGCTAAGTTCAGCAGTCTGACTGCTTGTAAGCTGGTAAGCTGACTGTTTACTGTACTCTGCTGCTGCTTCTGTTGCTAAGTCGCTTCAGTCGTGTCCAACTCTGTGCGACCCCATAGACGGAAGCCCACCAGACTCCTCCATCCCTGGGACTCTCCAGGAAAGAATACTGGAGTTGCCATTTCCTTCTCTGTTACTGTACTATAGCATATACCTAGAAGAACCTGACTAAAAATTAGTTTTATATAACCAAAATTGATTGGAGAAATATATTCATAAAATCTATCTAACACTAATTCACTGAAAAACACATACATAATTTTGAAACCCTCCCAAATAAACACAGTATACAATTTGGTGTCATTTTGAAATATAGAATTCACTTCTGATTTATAAGAAAATTGTTTTTTTTCTTATACACAGTTCGAGAAGAACAGTAGTACCATCTTCCAAAAGGTCATTACTTATTACAAAACTCAGATTCATGGCTAAAATCAATAACAAACAGGAACTGTCACTATAGAAAGGTCTCAGTAATATAATCAGCAAAAAATGATGAAAACATAGTCACAAAATATATAGCCAGAGGGAAAAGATGTGACAAAGCTGACAAGCAAGTGGAATCCAACATAACTCTTCTCCATGAGTGGCTTACTTCCAGACAGATAACAACCAAGGAGCAGCAATGTTACCACCTCCTTTGAGCAACATCATTGTCTTGTGAGTAAAAAGAATGACAGAATTGAATATATTCATAGATATGTAAGGCTGTAGGGTCTGCTATGTGTTTTGAAAAGACACCAAGGTGTAACTGACGGCATAAGAGTACTATATATTTAAAGTGTGGGGCAAGGGTAGACAAGACTGAGAATATATTTGCCCAGCTACTTCCAAGGATAAAAGTGAGTAAAATCAAATGAGGCAAACAGCATGACAATATCTTAGAGAATAAGTTATTTAAAGCTCTCTTTTTTCCAGTGCTTATACATAAGTGTCTGTGATCATGAATGAGTATTCTCTAAAATGTATAGGCTACATTAGATGATTAGAGAATGATTTGCTCTTAAAAGTACAAGGAAGATGTTGTAAATGCACTAACCATGAATTAGGAGACCAGTTTCTGTAAGTTCTATAAGTGTACTATTTTCTACAATAAATTTATTATTTCCATGTGCTGATGCAAAAATAGAGGTATAAAACAGAGGTAGAGAGAATGAAAAAATAAATTTTAAAAAGTAGAAAATCCCAAAGATTTTTTGAATTTTACACTTCATTAGAAATAAAGCTCAAGAAGAATGCTTGATTTGTTAAAGCTTCGAGGTGTATGTTAGCTGCTTAGTTGTGTCTGACTATTTGCAACCCCATGGACTGTAGGCTCCCCTGTCCTACAGGCTCCTCCTCTTAAGGCTTCTCTGTCCATGGGATTATCCAGGCAAGAATAATGAAGTGGGTAGCCATTCCTTTCTCCAGAGTTTCTTCTCAACCTGGAGATTGAACCCTGGTCTCCTGTATTGCAGAGAGACTCTTTACCATCTGAGCCATGAGGGAAGCTTTAACAATTAGATGTAATTGCAACAACTTACTGATTAATTTATATAGTTCCTTTTAAAATATTTATTTTCTTAAATAAAACCTTTGGCAACAACAGTATGTGTATGTGTGTGTGTGTGTGTGTGTGTGTGTAATTGTGATCATGGCACCCTGAACATAACTTATTGTTAAATCTATTGTCATACTCAAAAGTTAACTCAATAATTGATTCATTACTTCATATTTAGGCCTGAAGTAACCTCAAGAGTCTTCTTGTGAGTATTTATTGTTACACTAATAAAAAGCAGAGTAGTTAGAAGTCTGTTTTGGTGTTAGGTATCTCTAGGTTCAAATTCAGGCTGATCCTAAACACATTTTCTTTTACTGCACAAGCTAGTTAATCATTTTGAATTAATGTATCCTCATCTTGAAATCTCTGTAATCATATTTACTTAGCAGGCACATTGTGAAGATTAAATAAAATACTTTAGAATAAAATCCTTACCATGTTTCCTGTCATAAAATTCGCACTTCAAAACATATGTTTTGAATATCCATATAAAAGATGAAGATTCTTCTGCTGTGGTAGGTAAGATTTTGCCTGTCAGATCTTTCTGTATGCCACTGATTGCCTCTTGTTATGCATGCAAATGTATCTTCCACCTCAAAAGAGACTTTGTAAACAGCATTAAGGTTACTACTGTCCTTCTGATAGATAAAACAGTGAAATAATATATTTATGGGTTTTATAAACCACTAAACATGTGGTCATTTGTTACAACAGTAATAGCACACTAAAACATCCATGCTGATATGCATACTCTATGTAGGTACAGATACATAATCCCATAAATATGTTTTTAGTTAATTCAAGTACATAATAAATGGTATCCTAGAGGACTGGAAAAGCTAATTCCTCTTCAGTTATTTCTCTCAGGGAGTATATTGCATATTAGAATGTAATTTAATTTAAATATTTGAGGCTACCTGCAGGTTCATTGTTCCTTAGGGGTAACTGACTTCTCGCCTTCTTATGCTCATTTTGCTCCAGAGATGGTGACTTTGCATTATTCATGTTTGCCTGCATGTATACCATATGAGAATTTCAATACCTCTGGTGCTGTGTGTGTGTGTGTGTGTGCGCGCGCGCGTGTGCTCCCATGCGCACACCTGTATGTTAGTACTCTTCTCTGTTTAACTGTAGAGATTATTTGGAAACAGAATAAATGAAACCATTTTATAAACCTCTCCACTTATAGTGACTGCCAATTAAGTTTGTGAAGTAGGAACCAAAACTGAATTTGAAGTGTATTCTTAATAATATTGAGCATGTTCACTGATATCATGTTACACATAGAGAAGGAGTGAAATAACAGTCAGAAAGAGAAAATGATACTTTTCAAATAAGGTGTCAAGGCTGAATTACCAAAAAATTTAGAGAACAGTTATAGCACACGGGGAAGATTTAACAGAACATACATATAGAAAGTTTCAGAAATTTTGCAAATAAATATGTCAAATTCCCAACATCCACTGGATCATGGAAAAAGCAATATGGTTCCAGAAAGAAAAAAAAAAAAAAAACAAAGCATCTATTTCTGCTTTACTGACTATGCCAAAGCCTTTGACTGTGTGGATTACAATAAACTGTGGAAAGTTCTGAAAGAGATGGGAATACCAGACCACCTGACCTGCCTCTTGAGAAACCTATATGCAGGTCAGGAAGCAACAGTTAGAACTGGACATGGAACAAAAGACTGGTTCCAAATAGGAAAGGAGTACGTCAAGGTTGTATATTGTCACCCTGCTTATTTAACTCATATGCAGACTACATCATGAGAAAGGCTAGGCTGGAAGAAGCACAAGCTGGAATCAAGATTGCCAGGAGAAATATCAATAACCTCAGATATGCAGAGGACACCACCCTTATGGCAGAAAGTGAAGAGAAACTAAAAAGCCTCTTAATAAAAGGGAAAGAGGAGAGTGAAAAAGTTGGCTTAAAGCTCAGCTTTCAGAAAACTAAGATCATGGCATCTGGTCCCACCTCTACATGGCAAATAGATGGGGAAACAGTGTCAGACTTTATTTTTGGGCTCCAAAATCACTGCAGATGGTGATTGCAACCATGAAATTAAAAGACACTTACTCTTTGGAGGGAAAGTTATGACCAACCTAGATAGCATGTTCAAAAGCAGAGACGTTAGTTTGCCAACAAAGGTCCATCTAGTCAAGGCTATGGTTTTTCCAGTGGTCATGTATGGATGTGAGAGTTGGACTGTGAAGAAAGCTGAGCACCGAACAATTGATGCTTTTGAACTGTGGTGTTGGAGAAGACTCTTGAGAGTCCCTTGGACTGCAAGGAGATCCAACCAGTCCATTCTGAAGGAGATCAGTCCTGGGTATTCATTGGAAGGACTGATGCTAAAGCTGAAACTCCAATACTTTGGCCACTTCATGCGAAGAGTTGACTCACTGGAAAAGACTCTGATGCTGGGAGGGATTGGGGGCAGGAGGAAAAGGGGATGACATAGGATGAAATGGCTGGATGGCATCACTCACTCGATGCACATGAGTTTGAGTGAACTCTGAGAGTTGGTGATGGATAGGGAGGCCTAGCGTACTGCAATTCATGGGGTTGCAAAGAGTCAGACACGACTGAGCAACTGAACTGAACTGAACTGATGTTAAAATAAATTTTATTCTAAAAAATAAATAAATAAATAAATTTTATTCTAAAACTCATTATTATTAACCAAAATATACACTTCAAACATTTATTATAGTTTTTGTTAGCCAATTTGTTTATATGGCAAATTAGTGGATTTTTAAAAAATAATCAGTTATGTGATTCAGTAAATACTTTGAATGAACTATATTATTTAATTTCACAATATTTTTTGTGAGTTGTCTTTTCCAATTCATTAGATAAGATGAGCAACACGAATATT
This sequence comes from Bubalus kerabau, assembly GCF_029407905.1. Lineage (NCBI taxonomy): Eukaryota > Metazoa > Chordata > Mammalia > Artiodactyla > Bovidae > Bubalus > Bubalus kerabau. The sequence continues at coordinate 55,761,653 of NC_073630.1, read as the reverse complement.
AAGAATTCAAAATGAGATAGAGTCAACCCTGGCACTATGAAGTCAGAGCTCACAAGATTAACATTTACTGAAAAAATAGAGTATTATGTAAGAATTTTTTAATAAAAAGGCCATTTAGTAGGGCTATGATGCTTTTAACATAATTCTTTATAGAATTTAATAAAGTTAAAAATATGCCATGTCTTAATATGATAGAAATATATAAGGACTAGTAGTTTATAAGCATTCACAAATTATATAAAGTATAAGATTATTTTAAAAAGTATTTAAACTATAAAAATTCTAAATTAATAATATATGAACTATGACAAAGTACAAAAATGTCTATTCAATATATTTAAATTTTAGAATCAAGTAAATATATACAAATCTACCTTTGGAAAAAATAATTTAAAAGAAGGAAATATACCAGTGTTTACTAAATGTTTATATTAGACTATAGGATAATTATTTTTTTCATTATATATTTAATGTTTTCCAACATTTTACATTGAATACAGAAGTTCTTAAGAGGAAAAAATTCCTGCTTATAAAGAAAGAAATGTGAAACTATCAGTAATGTCAACCTCTATTGAATGATTCAATATCATTCAATATTGCTATATGTCTGATACTTTACTAAACATTATACAAAACTCATCAAATTTCCACAATTTGTTTGCAGTTCAATCAAACAACACAGGGCTGAGGGAAGGGACACATACAGGCGTTAAGGATGAGGGGTGGGTATGGAGAGAAAAATCTTAAATAAAGTCAATACTGTAACAATTAAAATAACATAAAAATAATAAAATCACATATAACAAGTTATATCACTATTTAGGAAAACAATTTAAATCTTCATTTAAAATAACTTTACTACTCAAATAATTCAAGATTATTCTGATAATCAAGATTTCCAGCAACGTTCAAAAGTTTTGTTTCCTAGAAATATTCTCTGATTTCAAATTGTGTCAATTTTCAATAAAAACCTTAGGTTTCTATATTCCCTTATCTTAAAGCTTTCCATTTTTGTATACAGCCAGATATAGGTGTCTCTTTTCTTCCTCCTCCTGCTTCATCCACTTACTCTCCGTCCCCTGCTTCTTCCTTATTTTGAATCTGTGTGTTTAGAATAAGTTAGATTTAAGAATAGAGGGAGAATTTTGAACATAAGCATTTTAAAAATGTAAAATCAGTAGTATCTTAGAAAAAAAATCTAAGGTCTATCACTGTAGATGATGTCACATAGATACTTCATTGGTGTGTGGAGGTTCTCAGATCAGATTCCAAGAATCCTGAATTGGGCATCACTTCAAGTATTTTTTTTTTTTTAATGGTTTAGAATAACTATGGACCCCCATGGACAGAGGAGCCTGGTGGGCTGCAGTCCCTGGGTCGTGAAGAGTCAGACATGACTGAGCAACTTCACTTTCACTTTTCCCTTTCATGCATTGGAGAAGGAAATGGCAACCCACTCCAGTGTTGTTGCTTGGAGAATCCCAGGGACAGAGGAGACTGGTGGGCTGCCATCTATGGGGTTGCACAGAGTTGGACACAACTGAAGCGACTTAGCAGTAGCAGCAGCAGCAGTAGTGGTGTATCTCCTGCCTTGAAAGTGAAAGTGAAAGTGACTCTGTTGTGTCTGACTCTTTGTGACCCAATGGACAGTCCATGGAATTTCCAGGCCAGAATACTAGAGTGGGTATTTCCCTTTCCCTTCTCCAGGGGATCTTTCTAAACCCCAGGAATGGAAACCAGATCTCTTGCATTGCAGGCAGATTCTTTACCAGCTGAGCCACAAGGGAAGCCCATCTCTTGCCCTGTGTATCTGTGTGTGTGTGTGTGTGTGTGTGAGAAAGTTGCTCAGTTGTGTCTGACTCTTTGTGATACCATGATCTACACAGCCCATGGAATTCTGCAGGCCAGAATACTGGAGTGGGTAGCTTTTTTCTTCTCCAGGGGATCTTCCCAACCCAGGAATTGAATCTAGGTCTTCCACATTGCAGGCGGATATTTTACCAGCTGAGCCACAAGGGCTTATGGAAGCTTCCTGATGGGGGAGACTGACTAAGGGGGATACTGGTCTTGTTCTGATGCGCGGGGCTGTGTTCAGTAACCTTTAATACAATTTTCTGTTAATGGGTGGAGCTGTGTTCCCTCCATGCTATTTCAGTTCAGTTCAGTTCTGTCCCTCAGTCGTGTCCGACTCTTTGAGACCCCATGAATTTCAGCATGCCAGGCCTCCCTGTCCATCACCAACTCTCGGAGTTTACCCAAACTCATGTGCATTGAGTCGGTGATGCCTTCCAGCCAACTTATCCTCTGTCATCCCCATCTCCTCCTACACTCAAACTTTCCCAGCATCAGGGTTTTTCCAATGAGTCAGCTCTGCGCATCAGGTGGTCAAAGTATTGGAGTTTCAGCTTCAACATCAGTCCTTCTAATGAACACCCAGGACTAATCTCCTTTACGATGGACTGGTTGGATCTCCTTGCAGTCCATGGGATTCTCAAGAATCTTCCCCAACAAAAGCATCAATTCTTTAGTGTTCAGCTTTCTTCATAGTCCAACTCTCACATCCATACATGACCACTGGAAAAACCATAGACTTGACTAGTCGGACCTTAGTTAGCAAAATAATGTCTCTGCTTTTCAATATGCAATCTAGGTTGGTCATAACTTTCCTTCCAAGGAGTAAGCGTCTTTTAATTTCATGACTGCAGTCACCATCTGCAGTGATTTTGGAACCCACCAAAATAAAGTCAGCCACTGTTTCCATTGTTTCCTCAACTATTTGCCAAGAAGTGATGGGACCGGATGCCATGATCTTTGTTTTCTGAATGTTGAGCTTTAAGCCAACTTTTTCACTCTCTACTTTCACTTTCATCAAGAGGCTCTTTAGTTCTTCTTCGCCTTCTACCATAAGGGTGGTGTCCTCTGCATATCTGAGATTATTGATATTTCTCCCAGTAATCTTGATTCCAGCTTGTGCTTCATCCAGCCCAGCCTTTCTCATGGTGTACTCTGCATATAAATAAAATAAGCAGGGTGACAATATACAGCCTTGACGTAATCTTTTTCCTATTTGGAACCAGTCTGTTGTTCCATGTCCAGTTCTAACTGTTGCTTCCTGACCTGCATAGGTTTCTCAAGAGGCAGGTCAGGTGGTCTGGTATTCCCATCTCTTGAAGAATTTTCCACAGTTTATTGTGATCTACACAGTCAAAGGCTTTGGCATAGTCAATAAAGCAGAAATAGATGTTTTTCTGAAACTCTCTTGCTTTTCCAATGATCAAGCAGATGTTGGCAATTTGATCTCTGGTTCCTCTGCCTTCTCTAAAACCAGCTTGAACATCCAGAAGTTCATGATACACTTATTGCTGAAGCCTGGCTTGGAGAATTTTGAGCATGACTTTACTAGCATGTGAGATGAGTGCAATTATGTGGTAGTTTGAGCATTCTTTGGCATTGCCTTTCTTTGGGATTGGAATTAAAACTGACCTTTTCCAGTCCTGTGGCCACTGCTGAGATTTCCAAAGTTGTTGGCGTATTGAGTACAACTCTTTCACAGCATCATCTTTTAGGATTTGAAATAGTTCAACTGGAATTCCATCACCTCCACTAGCTTTGTTCGTAGGTGATGCTTTCTAAGGCCCACTTGACTTCACATTCCAGGATGTCTAGCTCTAGGTAAGTGATTACACCACAGTGATTATCTGGGTCATGAAGATCTTTTTTTGTACATTTCTTCTGTGTGTTCTTGCTACCTCTTCTTAATATCTTCTGCTTCTGTTAGGTCCATACCATTTCTGTCCTTTATCAAGCCCAACTTTGCATGAAATGTTCCCTTGGTATCTCTAATTTTCTTGAAGAGATCTCTAGCCTTTCCCATATGTTTTTTCCCTCTATTTATTCTCATTGATCACTGAGGAAGGCTTTCTTATATCTCCTTGCTATTCTTTGGAACTCTGCATTCAGATGATTATATCTTTTCTTTTCTCCTTTGCTTGTTGCCTCTCTTTTTTCACAGCTATTTGTAAGGCCTCCTCAGACAGCCATTTTGCTTTTTTGCATTTCTTTTCCTTGGGGATGGTCTTGATCCTTGCTATTTACCTGGGGACAAACTATGGTAAAAGAAACGCAAAAAAGCAAAATGGCTGTCTGGAGAAGCCTTACAAATAGCTGTGAAAAGAAGAGAAGCGAAAAGCAAAGGAGAAATAGAAATATATTTCCATTTGAATGCAGAGTTCCAAAGAATAGCAAGGAGAGATTAGAAAGCCTTCCTCAACAATCAGTGCAAAGAAATAGAGGAAAACAATGGAATGGGAAAGACTATAGATCCCTTCAAGAAACTTAGAGATACCAAGGGAACATTTAATGCAAAGATGGGCTCAATAAAGGACAGAAATGGTATGGACCTAACAGAAGCAGAAGATATTAAGAAGAGGTGGCAAGAATACACAGAAGAACTGTACAAAAAAGATCTTCATGACCCAGATAATCACTGTGGTGTGATCACTCACCTAGAGCCAGACATCCTGGAATGTGAAGTCAAGCGGGCCTCAATAAGCATCACTACAAACAAAGCTAGTGGAGGTGATGGAATTCCAGTTGAGCTGTTTCAAATTTTAAAAGATGATGCTGTGAAAGAGCTGCATTCAACATTCCAGCAAATTTTGAAAACTCAGCAGTGGCTACAGGACTGGAAAATGTCAGTTTTCATTCCAATCCCTAAGAAAGGTAATTTCAAAGAATGCTCAAACTACTGCACAATGGCATTCACCTCACACGCTAGTAAAACAATGTTCAAAATTCTCCAAACCAGGCTTCAACAATACGTGAACCATGAAATCCCACAAGTTCAAGCTGGTTTTAGGAAATGCAGAGGAACCAGAGATCAAATTCCAAACACTTGCTGGATCATTGAAAAAGCAAGAAAGTTCCAGGAAAACATCTATTTCTGCTTTATTGACTATGCCAAAGCCTTTGACTGTGTGGATCACAATAAACTGTGGAAAATTCTTCAAGAGATGGGAATATCAGACCACCTGACCTGCCTCTGGAGAAACCTGTATGCAGGTCCGGAAGCAACAGTTAGAACTGGACATGGAACAACAGACTGGTTCCAAATAGAAAAAGGAGTACGTCAAGGCTGTATATTGTCACCCTGGTTATTTAATTTATAGGCAGAGTACATCATGAGAAACGCTAGGCTAAATGAAGCACAAGCTGGAATCAAGATTGCTGGGAGAAATATCAATAACCTCAGATATGCAGATGACACCACTCTTATGGCATAAAGTAAATATCTAAAGAGCCTCTTGATGAAAGTGAAAGAGGAAAGTTCAAAAGTTGGCTTATAGCTCATCATTCAGAATACTAAGATCATGGCATCCGTCCCATCACTTCATGGCAAATAGATGGGGAAACAGTGTCAGACTTTTTTTTTTTTCCGGCTCCAAAATCACTGTAGATGGTGATTGCGGCCATGACATTAAAAGACGCTTACTCCTTGGAAGGAAAGGTATGACCAAGCTAAACGGCATATTAAAAAGTGAGACAACAAAGCCAACAAAGGTCTGTCTCGTCAATAATATGGTTTTTCCAGTGGTCATGTATGGATGTGAGAGTTGGACTATAAAAAAAGCTGAGCACAAAAGAATTGATGCTTTTGAATTGTGGTGTTGTAGCAGACTCTTGAGAATCCCTTGAAATGCAAGTAAATCCAACCAGTCCATCTTAAAGGAAATCAGTCCTGTTCATTGGGAGGACTGATTTTGAAGCTGAAACTTCAATACTTTGGCCATCTGATGCAAAGAGCTGACTCATTTGAAAAGACCCTAATGCTTTGAAAGATTGAAGGTAGGAGAAGAAGGGGATGATAGAGGATGCGATGGTTGGATGTTATTACCAGCTTACTCGACATTAAGAGTTTGGATTTGGGCAAGCTCTAGGAATTGGTGATGGACAGGGAGGCCTGGCGTCCTGTAATCCTTGAGTCGCAAAGTGTCTGACATGACTGAGCGACTGAACTGAGTTAAACTGAGCCACAAGGGAAGCCTGTCTCCTACCCTGGCTCTTCCCAATTGCCTTTGCCTTTAATTATCTAAATATACAACAACCACTTGGATAATGCAAGCTGGCTCCATCTTTGAACTCTTGATAGAATAGAGCTGAGTTTATTGCTTACTGTGATGAAGTATTGCTTACTTTGATGCAGGCTTAATAGCATCTTAGAATGGAAAGGGCAGAGTCTGCATACTTATGGTATTTGATGGTTTGACTTAATAAATTGTCTTTCAGTCCAAAGACTTGATAGACTTTAGGTAAGGATCATGATATAATAGTTTAGGAATAGATGAATATAGCAAGTTTTTGGGCAAGGATTTTGGAGCATCTTGATGTATAAACAATTATTTGATTCTCTCTCTTGAAAAGGTAAGCAGTCTTAAATGGCTTATCAGGAGTCCCTTAAGTTATCAAGTAAGTGATTTTCAACTATCATTATCCTGATAAAGAGTTCCTTAAAATAAAAATGTCATATATAGTAAGACAGTGGACTAGTACAGTTCAGTTCAGTTCACTCACTCAGTCATGTCTGACTTTTTGCGACCTCATACACTGCAGCACACCAGGCCTCCCTGTCCATCACCAATTCCTGGAGCATGCTTAAACTCACGTTCATCACATTGGTGATGCCATCCAACCATCTCATCCTCTGTCATCCCTTTCTACTTCTGCCTTCAATCCTTCCCATAATCAGGGTCTTTTCAAATGAGTCAGCTCTTCACATCAGGTGGCCAAAGTATTGGAGTTTCAGCTTCAACATCAGTCCTTCCAATGGATATTCAGGACTGATTTCCTTTAGGATTGACTGGTTGGATCTCCTTGCAGTCTGAGGAACTCTCAAGAGTCTTCTCCAACACTACGGTTCAGAGGCATCAATTCTTTGGTGCTCAGCTTTCTTAATGGTCCAACTCTCACATCCATACATGACTACTAGAAAAACAATAGCTTTGACCAGATGAACTTTTATGAGCAAAGGAATGTCTCTGCTTTTTAATATGCTATCTAGGTCAGTCATGGCTTTTCTTCCAAGGAGCAGGTGTCTTTGAATTTCATGGCTGCAGTCACCATCTGTAGTGATTTTGGAGCCCAAAATATGACTAGGACATCGGTGGTACTATTCACGCTGATAATCGAATCATGTAACTAATAAGGCCTTGTGTGTGTGTGTGTGTGTGTGGTGTGTGTGTGTGTGTGTGTGTGATCCTTTTTTTCTCAATGTGAACAGCTAATTCTGAACTTCATATTGACTTTTCCCTATAATTCAGCTTAAGCCATATAAAATTAAAAGTGTATAACTTATGATAAAATGAAAAAGAAAGATTTGGTGGATTAAAACATGTTCATCATTCCTGCAAATGGTTGCATGTGATGTCAAAAAAAGTGAAGGTTTACTGAAATATTAATAGGCATCATATAACTTTGTGACTAATTCTAGGTGATTTCTTTACAGTGCTGAAGTTAGGAAGTATAACAACTGCTTAATATACTCAAAGCATCAATTTTCAAGGATGCACTGATCTCATAAGAGTGCCTAATGATTATTACAATATGCATGTTTCTGTATGTCTATATATATATAAACATACCACACACATATGTATTCTAACAGAGTTGGAAACATGAAGAAATACGCCTACAATTAAATGTTGTCTAGAAAGTATATACTCTGAAAATAGAATGTTATGTCCTTCTTTGCTCTGTTACTTTGCTCTATCTTAGCACTTCTCCTTTGCCACTTCTGTGAGAGAGTATGCTCATACTCACAACTAGAGAGGTTTGCTTTTTGCTGTTTGGAGACTATTTAATTTGAATTGCTCCCCAAGAATAGGCCAATTCATGATGGCAAGAGCAGAGCAAGAATCCTTCACAGATCCTTTGAAATTTGAAGGGCTGCTGTTCACATTGCCTCAGGCTCCCATTCCCACATTTGTGTGAAAATGTAAGCAGGGGAATACCTCTGTCATACATGCCCAGTGTTCTGAAAATATCACATGCAGATTTGTTCAAGATTTTTAAGTTATCCATATAGCATTTAAAATAAAGCTATTAAACAGATGTTGTTTTGCTACTTGCACTTTAAAATGGCATTAATAATGCATGATTATGAAAGAATACAGTGCTTGAAGTAATTAAGCTAAACCGAATATACACATTGAAAACTGTGTGGTGTGTGTGAGAGAGAAAGACTTAAGGGGGTGTAAAAGAATTGTAAGTCATCTCCCACACTGGAGAATAAAAGCATTAACTGTACCTTATAATTTTCATATTTAATATATATAAAAGTGTACTAAATATCACTGATTTTTTTTAAAGAGCAATAATTTCTTAAAGCATTCGATTTCATGGTTTTTGTATAAAGCAAAAAGCAAGTGAATTCACTTGCCCAGCTGTTTAAATGTAAAACAGTGTGTAAACCACTTTTACCCTGTATTTGCGGAAGACAGACTGAAAGTAGGTAAGCACTTATTTCAGTAAGTAAGGGCATATTGAAATAATAATTATTATTATTTTCAAAATCCATTTAAAAATCATTCAACAGAGGAAATTTAGACCAGGAGAGATAAGAGGAAAATCATTTGAGACACATCCTTTGTTAATACTTTGATAAATGATCCTTTTCAAATGGAAGAGATACACTTGAAATTTGAAGACAAATTTTATTGGAGTGTTGACTTGAGAAACACACACACACACACACACACACAATGTAAGAGCTATGAGTTGAGTTTAGTGTCTTACTGAGGATGATAAACCAGGGGACAGGCTCTCAGATAGCTCTGAGAAAGAAGTGGCAAGAGGGTACGTGAGGAGGTCATTATGTGTATGATTTTGGGAAAGAGTTGCTTGTATTAATAATCATGCATACTTCTTGGTAAAAAGCTACTGCTTGTAACAAGGAACAGATATCTCAATGAATGATTTTAGTGCTTTTCTAAGTATGGAAGGGTGTGAGAATTCAGGTTTATTCAGATTTATCCTGTGTTTCCAGAGCACAGAGTACCTTATCCTGATCTCCACCCTGTATTTCTTTCAGGGTGTGTCGTATGTCAGCAACTGTAGTAGTTAATGGCTTGATTCTTGTAGAACTGAATGGTGGACAACATTCTTTTTTTATATAAGAAGATCACAAGGAACTTATCATAGTTATTAGAGATGTTCCCTTGACATTGAATTCTAAAATGGTTTCTTTCCATTTCCATCTAAAAAAGAAACTGGAAAAAATGAATCACTCATATGTATATAAGCCAGTCAAGTAAGGCCTATTGACTGTAAAACTGGATGTTCATTTTACTTTGAAGATAAAGATTTAGAAGAATTTGCATGATCTTCTCGAAGGTGTATTATCATCTTCCAGGAATATGAATTGCTCTTTCTTTCCAGGAAAAAATTGGAGAATATTTTGGTTAGCCTTTTCCCTCAGTAGAATTTTCCTGGATTATAGTTAAAGTCTTTGATTTAGAGATATCTAAGGCATGTTTGTTTCCTCCTCCATATTATATTTCAATTGGATATTCCATTAACTTGATATTTTTACAGTAAGTAATCAATAGATTAGCCGCTTATACAATGTACCCTTATGCCTCTTTGTATTTCCCTTCCTGATTCCTCACCTCTGCTCCTTGGGACATCAGTGAAATTAACTACCTTAACTCAAGTCCTCTCTTTATGTTGCTTTTGGGGAAACATGATCTAATAAAAGGGACTTTTCCTCTTCAAACTCAGCAATCTAAGTTTTGATTTTTAAAGTGTTTTTGGTTTTGATTTCAGTGATATTTTGTTGTAAATAAATGCAGTATAGCTAGAAATAAAATAACCACAGGCATCACTCCACACGTTTGCTTTCTGAGAACACAGAAAATATTTCTTATTTTCATATTCTGTTATCTCCTGTTAATGTTGTGTTCATTGAGTTCTTTATTGTGCAATCAATATCTTACACACCAAATTGAAAGTAGAGTCTTGCCACACTTTCTTCATTACTCATTTTTTCACCTTTGGTCAAGCCTGTTAAAAGCAGCAATGGTTTAAACACAGATATGGGAGAAGAAAATAAGTGTACTAGGTGATATACAGTAAAAAAAAAAAAAAAAAAAAAACAGCAAGGAAATATCTCTGCATACAAACATGGGAGAATTTGGGGGGTTTACTTCTGAGGAATGGGGTACCATTCCGAGACCATTCTGAGGTTTGGGATGAAATGTGAAAGAAGAGACCATGTATCTAAACACCACTATGGTGTGATAAAAAGTTATTTATATTTTAAAATATTTAAATTTCTCTGCTACACAAAATACTGTGTCCTCCTCCATCCTTCACAAATAACCTTCTCTTCTTGATCCTTAGAGACAATGTATGAATGTATGAGAAGGATATGGTATTCCTGATTGCATACTGTAAGGGAAATATATAATTTCATATATATATATATATAGCACTGCTAGTGGTAAAGAACCTGACTGCCAATGCAGGAGATGTAAGAGATACATGCTCAATTCCTGAATTGGAAAGATCCCCTGAAAGAGGGCATGGAAATCCACTTCAGTATTCTTACCTTGAGAATCCCATGGACATGGACAGAAGAGCCTGGAAATTTACAGTCCATAGGGTTACAAAAAGTTGGACAGGACTGAAGCAACTTAGCATATATATATATATATATATGAAAGACAGAGGAACCTGACATGCTGCAGTCAATGGAGTCATAAAGAGTCAGACGTGACTTAGCAACCAAGCAACAACAGCACATATATATAGAGAGAGAGAATATAAAATAAGAAGGAAACAAGTGATACTGAATGGAGAATGAAAAGATATAAGAGTCAGACAATTATAGTCAGGAGGTAACTATGAAGATGGACATTACCCAGAAACACCCAGCTCAAGAAGTCCCACCTGAAGTTATAGAAAGGAAATAGAATAATGTTCATGCTATGGAATAGTTTCAGATCAATTTTATCCATTTTTTGACAGTGATACCCCAGCTGAAATCCAGGTTAACATGTACTCCTTTACCCCCAATTATTTATATTCTACGTTGTCCCAACTGCATTTCAGGTTAAACCCATACTCTGTCCTCTGAGTCAGACTTAGGCCCTCATCTGAACTGGGGAAGAAGTAAAAAGGGCCTGACTTAAGGGAATACAGTGTTTCTGTCCTGTGCTGAGTCTGCCTTTGGGATTTACTATAAGGTTAGGATAATGTGGAGGATGCTCACAGATGAAGCTTTAGCCTTTAAAGGAATGCATTGAGATTGGATTATTCAAAGAAGCAAATAAGCAAACAACAATTTACATGCAGCATTCTGTGATATGATTTGAATGATTTAGTCTGGGAAGTGCCCTTGCAAAATGCCAAGCGAGAAAGAAATTTGGATATATAATATCAGTGAATTAATGGAATATATAGGAATGAGCTAATGAGAACTATGAAACTTTTCTGATACTCATAAAATAATATGTGGCTACATGATAAAACATTACATGTAATATGTGTGAAGATTAATTGCAAAAATTAATGGCATTCTACCTGCAAATTACATTAACTTAACAAAGAATATTAAAATATAATGATAATTGGGAGAAGGAATGCAAAAAAAAAAAACTTGTATTGATTTTTGAAAAATAAATGAAGTGTTTTTTACTGTGTTAAAATATACAGGATCATGGAGTTATAATAATTCAAGGATTAGATACACATTATTTTAATACTTTTGGAAAACAACCAGTATTATCTTGTGAAGCTGAAGATATATATATACCCTGGAAATTCTATTTTTGGTTATATCAACTACAAAATTCTTGCATGTATGCATGAGAAGACATGCACATCACTGATTAAAATAGTAAACAAGAACAGAAAAAAACAAAACCCAGAAACACAAGCCACTTACTCATAAACTGAAGAGAGGGTAAAAAACTGTGGACTTTATACAGCAGAATTTTATACAGTCTTGAAAAAAGCTGAATACAACAACATGCTGGAATCTTAGAAATATAAAGCTTAGTGAAAAATAAGTTTCTGTAGACTGTTATGTGTATTGTTATGGTGGTTGAGTCCCTAAGTTGTGTTCGATTCTTGCAATCCCACAAACTATAACCCATCAGGTTCCTCTATCCATGGGATTTCCTAGGCAAGAATACCGGAGTGGGTTGTGACACTATTTTTATGTTTTTTAGTCTTAAACAGTATACTTAAGATTATATACATAAGTGATAATTTAGATCAAAAAAGTTGCAAAAGAATAAGTACAAAAATTCAAAGTTTGGAGGCAGAGGAACGAGATTTGGAGAAAGAATATAGGTAGCTTGACTGTTTTCATTAGTTTTAATTTTTATCTTTGTTCATTTTATTATTTTGATTTATAGCTTATTGCTGTATTACAAATATTTATTTTATATGTATAGAATATTATGGTGCAAAAAATCCAAATCCAAGAAAACAATAAGGCTGAACTGCAATAAAAGTAACAATCAGGGTAAGCACAAATTAAAAATACCAAAGTCTAACTATATGAGTTAAAAAGAATGATGGACAAAGTTGATGAGTATATTGTGTGCTGAGAGTCTGTGCTGTGGCATTCTCTAAGAAGTAAGTGCAAAAACCAAAGTGTGAAGGTTGAGAGAAAGGTAATGACAAAGAGAGAGACTAGCTTCTCTCATAAACATCTAAAAGAAAATTCCAGGGGAGAAAAAAAAAAAAAAACAAAACCATGGTTAGAAGGAATCCACTGTAATAATAAATAATAATAATAATACATGCTTGGAACTGCTGAGGCCTAGCTGGGTAAAGTTGCAGACACCAAGTACAAAAAAAATTGTCTGAAATGTATCAAAAATTAGATTAGTACCAGCTCTTTTTTTCGTTAGTCATGAAGTGATAAAAGATAATAAGTTGATATTTCAGAGGTATTCTCTTTGAAAGAGAATTCTATGTCAAACAAACCAAACATTCAATTCAAAAGGAAAAGTATATTTTCATTCAGGCAAAGATTCCAAAATTTACCATGTACTCTGAAATAATTATTCACAACTGTGATGTAATAAAAATGAAAAATTGATTCAAGAAAGACAAAGATGTGGAATATTTTTAAATGATATTTCACATTAAGAAATACTTTTATATAATTTATGAAATTAAAACTTGATTATTAAAATATTACAAAGATTTTTCCAAGGTGCCTTCAAAATATTATATTAAAATAATAGTCATTTCCAATAAATAATCACTCTTAATAAGTTATCAAAAGAAATTTCTCTAGTCTGACAAACAGTACTTACTAGATTCCTAAATAAAAATGAAGGGGATAAAAAGAACAGAAATACCTCCACATTAATTAAAAAGAAATAAAAAATCTTAGCTAAGAAATAGGGACAAGATATATAATATGGTTATCTGTAATTGTTTCTATCACTTTCAGGATGTTGTTTCTATGGAGATAATGTGATTATTCATATTAAAAAAACCCAGAATGATCATTATGAAAACTGCTAAGATGATACATGTAGTATGTTGATTGCATAGAAAACCAATACGTAATAAAAAAATTAAAGAAAGAGCATATGACATTTATTATAACAACTATTAAAAACAGGAATGAACTATGGTAGATTTATAAATAAAATAATTATTATAAAAGTTTTAATCATATGGAAGTTCATAATAAATTAAGGGATATATCATACCATAAGAAGGCAATATTTTCAAACTAATTCATAATACAATTAAATTCCAACAAATATGATTTTTCTAAAATATATGACCCATACATTGAAGCACAGCTTGTCTTAAAGATAATTGGCTAATTATTGGGAAAAAAATCAAATTAAATACTTAATGTACATCAAGTATAAAAATGCTTTTCAAATTTAAAATAGAAAAATATGTAAAATGTACATTTTCAGAAAAAATGGAAGAATATGTTTCTGTAATTTTAAGATGGTAAAAATTATCTAGATTAGTGCTGTAGAATGAAACTCTCTGCAATTATGGAAATGTATTGTATGAATATCCTTTTGGAAATCTCTCATCATCCTCACATCCAAGCTACCAATGTACCTTCATTTACACACATATCCTCTGCTTTCAGTTTTTTCACTATAGATTCATTCCCTTGCTCCTGTCAACAACATCTGTCTTGCCTCAGCTCTGGATCAAATCTATTTTTGCTGTCTCAATTTATGCCCTCCGATTATTCCTTCTCATGCATTCCTGATTTTGTCCTCTTCATGCCATAATTTCCATCAGCATACAAATATGTACTAGAATCTCCAATTAAGGTAAAAGTATCTCTGGCCTTACATTTCTCTTCAGCTATGGCCCTATTTTTCCCATTTCATTTCCTAGCTGAAATTATTTAAACAGTTGTCTTCATTTCCCCTCCCCATATATATGATTTATTCCAAAGTCTTCTACTGAGAGCACTCCATTTAAACTGTCCAGACAGTGGACCCCAGCTTTATCCTTTACATACTTTCTTTTCCTGGCTTTGTTAATTTGTTGTTTAGTTGCTAAACCATGTCTGTTTCTTTGTGATCACATGGACCATAGCCTGCCAGGCCCCTCTCTCCATGGAATTTCTCAGGCAAGAATACTGGAGGGGGTTGCCATTTCCTTTTCCAGGAGATCTTCCCCACCTAGGGATCAAACCTACATCTCCTGCACTGGCAGGCAGATTCTTTATCACTGAGCTACCAGGGAAGCCCTTTCTTGGCTTCCTGACCTCTTATTTTCCTCTTTCTCTCTCTCTCCCATCAGTTTCCCTTTATATCTATTTTTACTTACTCACCTGCTGAAATTCTGAATATTGTTATTTGATCTTGGCTCAGTCTTGAACCTTCTACTTATCCAAACATTTACCTAGGTGACTCAATCCAATTGTCTAATATTAAATATCATCTATATGCTGTTTCCTTAGACTATATCTCCAATCTCAGCTTTTCCAGAAAAATGCCCACTCATAAATTTAACTACCTACTTGATATTGCAATTTGGACCCCTGTTCAGAAACTTAAAGGTAACTTGGCCATAGCAGAAATATTGATAATTCTCTCTAAATTTGCTCTTACTAGGTCTTTCATATTCATAAATGACAACAATTTTAATTTCTCAAGCCAAACATCTTGGAAATGATAACTTAACAGTGAACAGTGTCAGATTCATGATTTCCAAAAAAGAAGATTTAGCTTTGGAATCAGGGACCAGGCTTGATCACTCAAGAGCTTTTGTGTAGCAGGGTTTTAGTAAAGTATGAAAAGGGACAGAGAAAGCTTCTGACGTAGACATCAGACAGGGGACAAAGAGTGTCCCCCCGCCCCCCACCCCTTGCTAGTGTTAGTAAGAGAATTATATATTTTTTTAATCAGTTATTCAGTTCAGTTCAGTTGCTCAGTCACGTCTGACTCTTTGTAACCCCATGAATTGCAGCACGCCAGGCCTCCCTGTCCATCACCAACTCCCGGAGTTCACTCAAACTCATGTCCATCGAGTCAGTGATGCCATCCAGCCACCTCATCCTCTGTCGTCCCCTTCCCCTCCCAACTTCAATCTTGCCCAGCCTCAGGGTCTTTTCAAAAGAGTCAGTTCTTCCCATCAGGTGGCCAAAGTATTGGAGTTTCTGCTTCAACATCAGTCCTTCCAATGAACACCCAGGACTGATCTCCTTTAGGATGGACTAGTTGGATCTCCTTGCAGTCCAAGGTACTCTTAAGAGTCTTCAACATCACAATTCAAAAGCATCAATTCTTTGGTGCTCAGTTTTCTTTGTAGTCCAAATCTCACATCCATACATGACTACTGGAAAAACCATAGCCTTGACTAGACAGACCTTTGTTGGCAAAGTGATGTCTGCTTTTTAATACATTGTCTAGATTGGTCATAACTTTCCTTCCAGGGAGTAAGTGTCTTAATTTCATGGATTCAGTCACCATCTGCAGTGATTTTGGAGCCCAAAAAAATAAAGTCTGACACTCTTTACACTGTTTTCCCATCTATTTCCCAGGAAGTAATGGGATCAGATGCCATGATCTTAATTTTCTGAATATTGAGCTTTAAGCCAACTTTTTCACTCTCCTCTTTCACTTTCATCAAGAGGCTTTAGTTGTTCCTCACTTTCTACCATAAGGGTGGTGCCATCTGAGGTTATTGATATTTCTCTCGGCAATCTTGATTCCAGCTTGTGCTTCCTCCAGCCCAGCGTTTCTCATGATGTACTCTGCATATAAGTGAAATAAGAAGGGTGACAATATACAGCCTTGATGTACTCCTTTTCCTATGTGGAACCAGTCTTTTGTTCCATGTCCAGTTCTAGCTGTTGCTTCCTGACCTGCATACAAGATTCTCAAGAGGCAGGTCAGGTGGTCTGGTATTCCCATCTCTTTCAAAATTTTCCACAATTTATTGTGATCCACCCAGTCAAAGGCTTTGGCATAGTCAATAAAACAGAAATAGATGTTTTTCTGGAACTCTCTTGCTTTTTCAATAATCCAACAGATGTTTGGAATTTGATCTCTGGTTCCTCTTCTATTCTCTCTCTCTCTCTCTCTCTCTCTCTTTATTTATTAGGTTTAATTAGAGGTAAATTGTTTTATAATATTGTGGTGGTTTTTGCCATACATTCACATGAATCAGCCATGGGTGTACATGTGTTCCCCATCCTGAAGCCCTTCCCACCTCCCTGCACATCCCTTCCCTCAGGATAAATCCCAGCAGGGAAGGCCCTGAACACCCTGTCTCATGCATCGAACTTGGACTGGTCTATTTTGCATATGATAATATACATGTTTCAATGCTAATCTCTCAAATCGTCTTACCATCGGCTTCTCCCACCAAGTCCAAAGGTCTGTTCTTACATCTGTGTCTCTTTTGCTGTCTCACATATAGGGTCATCGTTACCATCTTTCTAAATTCCATACATATGCATTAATATACTGTATTGGTGTTTTTCTTTCTGACTTACTTCACTCTGTATAATAGACTCCAGTTTCATCCACCTCATTAGAACTGATTCAAAAGCATTCTTTTTAATAGCTGAGTAATATTCCATTGTGTATATGTACCAAAGCTTTCTTATCCATTCATCCACCAATAGACATCTAGGATTCTTCATGCCCTAGTTATTGTAAACAGTGGTGTGATGAACATTGGGGTACACGTGTCTCTTTCAATTTTGGTTTCCTCAGTGTGTATGCCCAGAAAGGGATTGCTGGGTCATATGCAGGTCGATTTTCAGTTTTTTAAGGAATCTCCACACTGTTCTCCATAGTGGCTCTACTTGTTTGTATTCCCACCAACAGTATAAGAGGGTTCCTTTTTCTCCACAGCCTTTCCAGCATTTATTGTCTGTAGACTTTTTGATGGCCGTCATTCTGTCCAGTATGAGATGATACTTCATTGTGGTTTTGATTTGCATTTCTCTGATAATGAGTGATGTTGAGCATCTTTTCAGGTTTTGTTGGCCATCTGTCTTCTTTGGAGAAATGTCTGTTTAGTTCTTTGGCCCATTTTATAATTGGGTAGTTTATTTTTCTGGAATTGAGCTACAGGAGCTGCTTGTATATTTTTGAGATTAATTCTTTGCCCGTTGCTTCATTTGCTATTATGTTCTCCCATTCTGAAGGCTATCTATTAACCTTGCTTATAGTTTCCTTCATCATGTAAAAGCTTTTAAGGTTAATTAGGTCCCATTTGTTTTCAGTTCAGTCACTCAGCCATGTCCGAATCTTTGCAACGCCATGAACCACAGCACACCAGGCCTCTCCGTCCATCACCAACTCCCACAGTCTACCCAAACCGATGTCCATTAAGTCGGTGATGCCATCCAACCATCTCATCCTCTGTAGTTCCCTTGACAAGCCACTCGTCCAACCCCACCCACAGGGAGGAACCTCCAAAATACAAAGGAACCACAAATTTCCAGCATCAGAAGGCCACCCAAAACACAGCAATCTAAACAAGATGAAAAGCAGAGATATATTTAGCAGGTAAAGGAACATGATAAATGCCCATGGAACCAAAAAAAAGAGGAGAAGATAAGAAGTACCTGAAAAAGAATTGAGAACAATGATAGTAAAATTATCCAAAATATTGAAAACAAAATGGAGTTACAGATAAACAGTCTGGAGACAAGAATTGAGAAGATGCAAGAAAAGTTTAATAAGGACCTAGAAAATAAAAAAGAGTCAATCAATAATGAATAATGCAATAACTGAGATCAAAAGCACTCTGGAGGGAACCAACAGTAGAACAACTAAGGTAGAAGATAGGATAAGTGAGGTGGAAGATAGAATGGTGGAAATAAATGAAGCAGAGAAGAAAAAATAAAAAAGAATTAAAGGAAATGAGGACAACCTCAGAGACCTCTGGGAGAATGTTAGATCTAATTGGTCCATTGTATCATTTAAAGTTTGTGTTTCCTTGTTAATTTTCTGTTTAGTTGATCTATTCATAGGTGTGAGTGGGGTATTAAAGTCTCCCACTATTATTGTGTTATTGTTAATTTCTTTCATACTTGCTAGCATTTACCTTACATATTTCAGTGCTCCTATTTTGGGTGCATATATAGTTATATTTATCTTCTTCTTGGATTGATACTTTGATAATTACGTAGTGTTCTTTGTCTCTTTTCACAGCCTTTATTTTAAAGTCTATTTTATATAATATGAGTATTGCTACTCCTGCTTTCTTTTGGTCTCCATTTTCATGAAATATCTTTTTCCAGCCCTTCACTTTTAGTCTGTATGTGTCCCTTGTTTTGAGGTGGGTCTCTTGTAGACAGCATCTATAAGGGTCTTGTTTTTGTATCCATTCAGCCAGCCTTTGTCTTTTGGTTGGGGCATTCAACCTGTTTAACATTCAAGGTGATTATTGATAAGTATGATCCCATTGCCACTTACTTTGTTGTTTTGCGTTCGAGTTGATATACCCTTTCTGTGTTTTCTGTCTAGAGAAAATCCTTTAGCATTTGTTGAAGAGCTGGTTTGATGGTGATGAATTCTCTTAGCTTTTGCTTGCCTGTAAAGCTTTTGATTTCTCCTTCATATTTGAATGACATACTTGCTGGGTACAGTAATCTGGGTTGTAGGTTTTTCTCTTTCATCACTTTAAGTATGTCCTCCCATTCCCTTCTGGCCTGAAGAGCTTCTAATGAAAGATCAGCTGTTATCCTTATGGGGATCCCTTGTGTGTTATTTGTTGTTTTTCCCTTGCTACTTTTAATATTTGTTCTTTGTGTTTGATATTCATTAATTTGATTAACATGTGTCTTGGGATGTTTTGCCTTGGGTTTATCCTGTTTGGGACTTTCTGGGTTTCTTAGACTTGGGTGATTATTTCCTTCCCCATTTTAGGGAAGTTTTCAACTATTATCTCCTCAAGTATTTTCTCATGGCCTTTCTTTTCGTCTTCTTATTCTGGGACTTATATGATTGTAATGTTGAGGCATTTAACATTCTCCCAGAGGTCTCTGAGGTTATCCTCATTTCCTTTAATTATTTTTTTATTTTTTCCTGTCTGCTTCATTTATTTCCACCATTCTATCTTCCACCTCACTTATCCTATCTTCTACCTCAGTTGTTCTACTGTTGGTTCCCTCCAGAGTGCTCTTGATCTCAGTTATTGCATTATTCATTACTGATTGACTCTTTTTTATTTTCTAGGTCCTTATTAAACTTTTCTTGCATCTTCTCAATTCTTGTCTCCAGACTGTTTATCTGTAACTCCATTTTGTTTTCAATATTTTGGATAATTTTTACTATCATTGTTCTTAATTCTTTTTCAGGTAGACTTCTTATCTTCTCCTCTTTTTTTTTTTTTTTTTTTTTTTGGTTTCATGGGCATTTATCATGTTCCTTTACCAGCTAAACGTATCCCTGCCTTTCATCTTGTTTGGATTGCTATGTTTTGGGTAGCCTTCTGATGCTGGAAATTTGTGGTTCCTCTGTATTTTGGAGGTTCTTCCCTGTGGGTGGGGTTGCATGAGTGGCTTGTCAAGGTTTCCTATTTATGGCAGCTTGTGTTGGTGTTCTGGTGGGTAGAGCTGGATTTCTTTTTCCTGGTGTGCAATGAAGTGTCTGTTAGTGTGTTTTGAGGTGTCTATGTGATTGGTGTGACTTTTGGCCACCTATATTTTAATGCTCAGGGTTATGTTCTTGCTTTGTTGGAGAATTAGCTTGGTATGTCTTGCCCTGAAACTTGTTGGCTCTTGGGTGGAGCTTGGTTTCAGTGTAGGTATGGAGGCTTTTGGATGACCTCCTATTGATTAATGTTCCAGTCAGGAGTTTTCTGGAGTTCTCATGTTTTGGATTTAAGCCTCCTGCCTCTGGCTTTCAGTATTATTCTTACAATAGTCTCAAGACTTATCCATCCATACAGCACTGATGATAAAACATCTAGGTTAATGGTGGAAAAATTCTCCACAGTGAGGGACACCCAGAGAGTTTCAGAGTTACATGGAGAAGAGAAGAGGGAGGAGGTAGATAGAGGTGACCAGGAGGAGAAGAGGGGGAGTCAAAAGGAGAGAGAACAATCTAGCCAGCAATCAATTCCTGAAGCGTTCTCCACAGAGCAGAACGCCCCAAAAGATTCAGAGGGGTAGAGAAGAGAAGGGGGAGGGAGGAGATAGAGTTGACCTGGTGGAGAAAAAGGAGAGTCAAAAGAGGGAGAGAGCAATCAAAGCAGTAATCACACTCTTACGTAAAAATGGGTATTGAAGATTGGATTCTTAAAGGTAGCAAAATTGATAGCAAAAACCATAAAGCAAGGATAAAAATCTAAAATATATGTTAGACTCTCAAAAATACAATATTAAAAAAAAATCACAAAATTATAAAAAATGTATATATGAAATTTTCTTTAAAAATATGGTCTTTTTTTGCAAAGGTAGTAGTAGGTTATAAAAATAAAAATTAAATGAGTAATGCTATGCTATGCTATGCTAAGTAACTTCCGTCGTGTCCGACTCTGTGCGACCCTAGAGATGGCAGCCCACCAGGCTCCCCCGTCCCTGGGATTCTCCAGGCAAGAACACTGGAGTGGGTTGCCATTTCCTTCTCCAATGTATGAAAGTGAAAAGGGAAAGTGAAGTCGCTTAGTCGTGTCCAACTCCTAGCGACCCCATGGACTGCAGCCTACCAGGCTCCTCTGCCCATAGGATTTTCCAGGCAAGAGTACTGGAGTGGGGTGCCAAAGGAACTTAAAAATAAAAAAAAAAAAAATTAAAAATAACAAAATGATCATTGTAAAATATATCTAGAAATGTCTCTGGAGCTGTTGAGGGCAGTGTGGGATCAGTTCAGTTTCAGATAGTTCCTTATTCCAGGTTATACTTCTTCTCAAGGTCTATAGGCCCAATCAATGTAGTCAGTACTAACTACAGGGTTTTACTCTGTTGCACCTGTCACTTCCAGAGCAGTTCCCTCTTCTTTCTTTATTTTGGCTTCCTCTGTTTGCAAGTCTCTTCAGTGTCAAATTTCTGCCCTGACACAAGGGGGTGAAAGTGGTCACTTATTTAGGCTTACTTGTTCAGTTGTGCTGTGGGGAGGGAGAAGCACTGCAAACAAATATCAGTGGCCTGTGTGGAGAGTGCTCACAGCATCTGGGCCACACTGGGTTTGCCCCCATCATGGCATGTGTGCTTTCCTGGTCTACACTGCTCAGGCTCCAGGTTGCTCTGCAGGGGAACTGTCTAAAGCAGGCCCTGGATTGCATGCACTTCCCAGGTCTAAGACACTCAGGTTCAGGTTCTCGGGTACTCCACAAAGGCACAGACTCAGTTGGGCCTACGTTTTGTGCCCTTCCCAGCTTGGAGCAGCTCAGGCAACCAGGTGCTTGGTGAGTGCACTCTCCCAGCTGGGCAGTGCATCTTAACAACTCCCCTATCCCAGCTCTTGGGTTTCCTGCGTGTGCATTGGGAGCGCCATCTCAGGTGTTCTGTGTGTCTCCTCTGGAGACCTGATCTCTGACTGTGGCCCTCATGGCGGATGTCAACTGTCCAGGATCCGAGGAAGACTTTGTTAGCACCTGGGAGTCTGTTTACAGTTTGGTGGAGGATGCTGTCTCTGGGCCTGAGGTTGCTCCTGGCCTTCTGGCTCTGGCTGTCGCCCACCTGCCTCTCTGCCTCTGGAGTGGGGAGGGACCGGTCCGTAGGCAGCTAACTCTCCTCTGGTATTTGCTCAGTCCTTTGTTCTGTGAGAGGACCAGGTTGTGCCTTAGAGCTTTTCTTGGGTAAGTTTTCTCTCTCTCTTTTTGTTTTTTACTTCTCTCTCTGGCCATCCACAGTTTGGGTTGCTATCTCACCTTAGCTCCCTCAGATTGTTCTCAGGACATTCAGGCCTGATCCTTACCCTAAGCACACAGCCCACGGCTACCTGTTCAGCCCCTGCTTCCTGGACCCGAGTGTCTGGGCTACTTCTCCACTGGGAGTTATGGTTAGGCATGTGTTTTTTTGTTTTTGTTTTTTTTTTTTCTTCCTCCCAGTTATGTTGCCCTCTGAGATTCCAAAACTCCCCACAGACCCGCAGCTGAGTGGGTTTCCTGGTGTTCCATCTCTAACTCTTTTGTCTCTCTTTTTATCTTTTATATTTTGTTCTATCTCCTTTTGAAGAAAAAGGGCTGACTTTCTGGGTGCCTGGAGTCCTCCACCAGCGTTCAGAAGTTGTTTTGTGGAATTTGTTCTGAGTTCAAATGATTTTTTGATGAATTTGTCTGGGAGAAAGTGATCTCCCCATTCTATTCTAAACCATCTTAGGACTGTCCCTCTGTCTTTTCTAAAACCAGCTTGACCATCTGGAAGTTTATGGTTCACATACTGTTGAAGCCTGGGTTGGAGAATTTTGAGCATTACTTTACTAGTGTGTGAGGCAAGTGCAATTGTGCAGTAGTTTCAGCAGTCTTTGTAATTTCCCTTCTTTGGGATTGGGATGAAAACTCACCTTTGCCTGTCCTGTGGAAAATTTGAGTTTTCCAAATTTGCTGGCATATTGAATGCAGAACTTTCACAGCATCATCTTTCAGGATTTGAAATAGCTCAACTGGACTTCCATCACCTAAACTAGCTTTTTTCATAGTGATGCTTCCTAAGGCCCACTAGACTTCACATCCCAGGCTGTCTGGCTCTAGGTGAGTGATCACACCATCGTGATTATTTTTATATAATTCTTAAAAAGCAATGTAGGGAAAAAAAAAATTGTCCTTTCCTCCTCCTTGAGAATTCCAGATTCCTATTTCTTTCTTGAATGCCCCAGACAGCTTCCACCTCTTCAGGGAACCCAGACTTCTTATCAACCTGCCTAGGTTTTGACTCTCTCAGAACTATGCTTGAATAATCTAATTTCCTCACACTACAGTCTCTTTTTAACTCTACCATTAGTGACTCTTAAAGCTACCATTAGAATAAATCCAGTTTCAGAGAGAAACTATCTACTTCTCTTTGCCTTTCATATGACCTTGGTCTGAGCCACCATCTGTTCTCACCCAAACTCTTGCAATTATTTTCAATGCTGTGAAACTGAATTCTGTTTGGCACCTTCAACTTACTCCAACCCTACCCTGTACCAGTTGTATGTTGAAGTTTTAACCCTCAATGATACCTAGTGGTGAGCTCTTTGGGAGATAATTTGTTTTAGATGAGATCATGAGACTGGAATCCTCAAGAGGAGATTAGTGCCTGCACAGGAGGACACACCAGAGAGCCTATTCTCTCTTCTTCTCTCAGTCAGATGAAGACACATCCCGAAGGGGCTGTATGTAAGCCAGAGAGAGAGCTCTAACCAGAACCCAATCATACTGATGCCTGATCTTGTATTTCATAGCCCCTAGAACTATGAGAAAGAAATCTCTTGTTGTTTAAGCTGCTCAGTCTATGCTATTTTGTAATGGAAGCTCAAGGTGACTAAAACACTCTAACTGGCTTCTCTTTTTTTCCACTTTTGATTTCCTACTACCATTTCTTTGCTTAGCATCCAGGGAAATAATTTAAATGCCTACATTATGTCTTGAAGAAAGTGGGGAAAACCACTTGACCATTCAGGTATGTCCTAAATCAAATCCCTTATGACTATACTGGAGAAGGCAATGGCACCCCACTCCAGTACTCTTGCCTGGAAAATCCCATGGACGGAGGAGCCTAGTAGGCTGCAGTCCATGGGGTCGCTAAGAGTCAGACACGACTGAGTGACTTCACTTTCACTTTTCATGCACTGGAGAAGGAAATGGCAACCCACTCCAATATTCTTGCCTGGAAAATCCCAGGGACGACGGAGCCTGGTGGGCTGCCGTCTATGGGGTCGCACAGAGTCGGACACGACTGAAGCGACT
This sequence comes from Bubalus kerabau, assembly GCF_029407905.1. Taxonomy (NCBI): domain Eukaryota; kingdom Metazoa; phylum Chordata; class Mammalia; order Artiodactyla; family Bovidae; genus Bubalus; species Bubalus kerabau. The sequence continues at coordinate 55,737,293 of NC_073630.1, read as the reverse complement.
TAGCATAGCATATCATATCATAGCATAGCATATGACTATACAGTGGAAGTGAGAAATAGATTTAAGGGACTGGATCTGATAGACAGAGTGCCTGATGAACTATGGATGGAAGCTTGTGACATTGTACAGGAGACAGGAATCAAGACCATCTCCAAGAAAAAGAAATACAAAAAAGCAAAATGGCTGTCTGAGGAGAACTTACAAATAGCTGTGAAAAGAAAACAAGCTAAAAGCAAAGGAGAAAAAGAAAGATATACCCAGTTGAATGCAGAGGTCCAAAGAAGAGCAAGGAGAGATTAGAAAGCCTTCCTCAGCAATCAATGTAAAGAAATAGAGGAAAACAATAGAATGGGAAAGACTACAGATCTCTTCAAGAAAATTAGAGATACAAAGGGAACATTTCATGCAGAGATGGGCTCAATAAAGGACAGAAATGGTATGGATCTAACAGAAGCAGAAGATTTAAGAAGAGGTGGCAAGAACACACAGAAGAACTGTACAAAAAAAGATCTTCAGGACCCAGATAATCACGATGGTGTGATCACTCACCTAGAGCCAGACATCTTGGAATGTGAAGTCAAGTGGGCCTCAGGAAGCATCACTACAAAGCTAGTGGAGGTAATGGAATTCCAGTTGAGCTATTTCAAATCCTGAAAGATGATGCTGTGAAAGTGCTGCACTCATTATGTGAACAAATTTGGAAAACTCAGCAGTGGCCACAGAACTGAAAAGGTCAGTTTTCATTCCAATCCCAAAGAAAGGCAATGTGAAAGAATGCTCAAATTACTGCACAATTGCACTCATCTCACACTCTAGTAAAGTAATGCTCAAAATTCTCCAGGCCAGGCTTCAGCAATATGTGAACTGTGAACTTCCAGATGTTCAAGCTGGTTTTAGAAAAGGCAGAGGAACCAGAGATCAAACTGCCAACATCTACTAGATCATCAAAAAAGCAAGAGAGTTCCAGAAAAACATCTATTTCTGCTTTATTGATTATGCCAAAGCCTTTGACTGTGTGGATCACAATAAACTGTGGAAAATTCTGAAAGAGATGGGAATACCATGCCACCTGACCTGCCTCTTAAGAAACCTGTATGCAGGTCCAGAAGCAACAGTTAGAACTGGACATGGAACAAAAGACTGGTTCCAAATAGGAAAAGGAGTACGTCAAGGGTGTTTATTGTCACCCTGCTTATTTCACTTATATGCAGAGTACATCATGAGAAACACTGGACTGGAGGAAGCACAAGCTGGAATTAAGATTGCTGGCAGAAACATAAATAACCTCAGATACACAGATGACACCACCCTTATGGCAGAAAGTGAAGAAGAACTAAGGAGCCTCTTCATGAAAGTGAAAAAGGAGAATGGAAGTTGGCTTAAAGCCTAACATTCAGAAAACTAAGATCGTGGCATCCGGTCCCATCACTTCATGGGAAATAGATGGAGAAACAACGGAAACAGTGGCTTACTCTATTTTTTGGGGCTTCAGAATCACTGCAGATGGTGATTGCAGCAATGAAATTAAAAGACACTTACTCTTTGGAAGGAAAGTTATGACCAACCTAGGCAGAGTATTAAAAAGCAGAGACATTACTTTGCCAACAAAGGTCCGTCTAGTCAAGGCTACGGTTCTTCCAGTAGTCATGTGTGGATGTGAGAGTTCGACTATAAAGAAAGCTGAACGCTGAAGAATTGATACTTCTTAATTGTTATGTTGGAGAAGACTCCTGAGAGTCTCTTGGACTGCAAGGAGATCCAACCACTCCATCCTAAAGGAGATCAGTCATGGGTGTTCATTGGAAGGACTGATGTTGAAGCTGAAACTCCAAGACTTTGGCCACCTAATGCGAAGAGCTGACTCATTTTAAAGACCGAGGTGCTGGGAAAGATTGAGGGCAGGAGAAGAAGGGGACAACAGAGGATGATATTGTTGGATGGCATCACTGACTCGATGGATATGGGTTTGGGTAGACTCTGGCAATCGGTGATGTACATGGAGGCCTGGAGTGCTGTGGTTGCTGCTGGGGTCACAAAGAGTCAGACAAGACTGAGGGACTGAACTGAACTGAATACAACATTTCCAATGACTTTCTTACCCTTAGAATAAAATTCAGACTTGTTATCCTGATTTTTTTCATATTTGCCTGTATGATCTCATGTGACACTATATTTTTCTCCCATTTTTTGACTATTTCTCAGCCACAGTGGTCTTCTTATCACTTCTTTAACATGGATCTATCAAAAAAAAAATGGATCTATCAAAATGTTAGTGAGTTCAGATAAAAAAATATTCCTCCTCTGATCTTTGCTTCATTGGCTCCTCCTTAAGAGCCGATCAATTTGTTAGCCACTGTTTCACTCTAAATTGTATGACATTATTATAATTATTTTCTCTTTGTATATGATATATATTCTTATCTATTCAGCTTATATATTTTCCATCACTGTAATAAATTCAATTCTGTCTTGTTCAACACTCTTTTTTTTCAATGCTTACCATGTTAAGAAATATTCAGTAAGATGAAGTTTTGTGTAGAAATTAAATATAACGTATACCCACTGTTGCAACATTGTTTGATAATTTTTATTTAGATTATAAACCTGGCATTTTCTAACAAGATTTGAAATGAAAATGTTCTTGAACTACAACTAATTCTACTTCTCTTCAGTTATGGTTTCAAACTTAATATACATAATTTGTGTGTGTGTGTGTGTGAAGCTGACTCTGCTTTTATTTCATGAGAGTTTCTCCATGACCAGTAAGAGTTCAGGTTTGGAGGATACAGTTTTGCTCATTCCCCAGGCCTTCATGTCCTCTAGCAAGGCTACCCAATGAGAAACCAAGAGGACTAAGGACATGAGCCACACTCTTTCAAGTCCAGGTTCTCATTCTCCAATAACTTCTGCCCTCTGGAGAGCTGCGGCTCAAATGTAGCCATCAGCTCTGCAAGGCCTCCACAATGAACTCCAGTACCTTGAGCTCCCTATCAGTGGCAACTTTGGAGGCTCTCTGGTGTAGGCAGCTGTCTTGGGAGGTGTATTTGGCATATCTCTCTAGCTCTTCTGTTGCCTGGCCTTGGTCCATACCATGCTCAGCCCCTGCGTGACCTCAGACCTGAGCTCTGTTCTGGCTTGATCTTCTCTGCTGTGAGGTTGAAAAAAGACTTGGCAAGGGGAAACGGGAGGCTACAGGCAAGCCTGAGAAGATCCAAAGCTATGGTTCAGGTGTTCCCCCCGGGGTTCCGAGCTCAGCAGCTGCTTCTGGTGCCTTTCCATGCTAAGGGGCTGGAGCAGGGTGACCTCTCTCAGCACACAGAATTCTTTGGGGACACTCTTGGTTGGAAATCGGAAGCATCTTCTCCTGGAAGCCCCTGGAAACTCAAAAACATATGCGTCCCTTCCAGGCAGTTAATGCATTCCTGAAACATCTTGTTCTGTACCTGGATCTTATGATACTTCTCCTCAGGATACAGAAAGATATTGTTCAGGTTCTTGGCGATGGTGTCCACACCCAAGTTTACCCTGTTGAGTGTGTGGGTCATCATGATGGAGGCAATTATTGGTCTATGAAAAAGTGGAGAGAAAACGATCAGTTGGTTGTGTGCATCCCTCTGGACCTTCCTCACAGTGACCCGGATGAAGGAACAAGTGAAGTATTCTCCAGGCACAGCTATGGGTGGAGACTTCTTTGGGCTCAAACAAATAGTTGAGGAAACAATGGAAACAGTAACAGACTTTACTTTTTTGGGCTCCAAAATCACTATGGACAGTGAAATAAATTACTATGCAGCCGTGAAATTAAAAGACACTTGCTCCTTGGAAGAAAAGCAATGACTATATAATGTATATATTATATATACCTATATAATATAATAATACCTATTATATATATAATTCCACTTTTTAATACATTATATAAACCTATGTAATGTATTAAAAAGTGGAGACATTATTTTTCAAACAAAGGTCTGTATAGTCAAAGCTATGGTTTTTCCAGTAGTCATGTAGGGATGTGAGAGCTGAACAATAAAAAAGGCTGAGCCTGAAGGATTGATGCCTTCTGATTGTGGTGCTGGAGAAGACTCTTGAGAGTCCTTTGGCTGGAAGGAGATCAAACCAGTCAATCCTAAAGGACATCAGTCCTGAATATTGATTAGAAGGACTGATACTGAAGCTGAAGCTCCAATACTTTGGCCACCTGATGCAAAGATCCAACTCATTGAAAAAGACCCTGACTCTGGGAAAGATTCAAGGCAGGAGGAGAAGGGGGCTATAGAAGATGAGATGGTTGGATGGTATCACCAAATCAATGAACATGAGTTTGAGCAAGCTCCAGGAGATAGTGAGGAATAGGGAAGCCTGGTGTGCTGCAGTCCATGGTGTCGCAAAAAGCTGGACAATTGTTAAGAGAATGACTCAACACCAACATCAACCTCCTTGATTCTTGGGGCCTCAGGTGAACTCAGAGCTGCTTAGCTCTAAGTTCCTTTCTCACCCAGCCCTGAATGGAATTCTGCATTGTGGGGCCTGGGGACCTGAGGTGCTTATGCTCAAGTTGACAAGGGAAGCTGCTGCCTCATCCATTGGTCCCTAGCTGGAGACTGTAAAAGAAATGTATACTAAGAACATATCATTATAGCATCATTAGTAATTGTGAAAAATTGGAAAATAAGTAAAAATTCAGCTACAAAGAATGATTAGCTGTATATGTGTCACATTGTATAGAAGACATACAAGGTATGACACTGCCAGTCATAAGGCATACCATTATATTTGTAACACCAAGGGTGAAGAAGACATGCCAATTACAATTACAAAAGACAATAAATAATAGATCATACATAAACTTCAGAGATATAAAACATGAAAAATATATGAAAATTTTTATAAAAATCTATGTTAGTTAAGTATAGTTTACTTGGGGGTATTTTAAAATATTGAATTGTTTTATATGTATGCAGTAGTTTGAAAATAGTTGGGCATGTGTGTGTGTGTATGTATGTGTGCATACATACACCTATAACAGGTCATGTGCTGGCAAAAGTTTGAGAACTTTTCCCCTGAAATGACCACTCCAAAGCCTTGTTTATAGTGTTTGTCAATTTTGTAGTATATATAATCTGCTATGCCTTATTACAAGCTACCAACATCATGTAACTTATGCAGATATGGGAAAAGATGCACACGGTTGACTTTTATAAGCCATTATGAGCAAGCTGCAGCATACAACTACAAATAACTATACAGTTCAGGGCTATTCAAATTTTCTATGAATGAATCTATCTTTGTATCTCTCTCAGTTCAGTTCAGTCAGTACAGTCTCTCAGTCATGTCCAACTAATTGTGACCCCATGAACCGCAGGACGCCAGGCCTCCATGTCCATCATCAACTCCCAGAGTCCACCCAAACCCATGTCCATTGAGCCAGTGATGCTATCCAACCATCTCATCCTCTGTTGTCCCCTTCTCCTCCTACATTCAATCTTTCCCAGCATCAGGGTCTTTTCCAATGAATCAGCTCTTTTCATCAGGTGGCCAAAATCCTGGAGTTTCAGCTTCAACATCAGTCCTTCCAATGAACACCCAGGATTGATCTCCTTTAGGAAGGACTGGTTGGATCTCCTTGCAGTCCAAGGGACTCTCAAGAGTCTTCCCCAACACCACAGCTCAAAAACATCAATTCTTCCGTGTTCAGCTTTCTTTATAGTCCAACTCTCACATCCATACTTGACTACTGGAAAAACCATAGCCTTGACTAGATGGACCTTTGTTGGCAAAATAATGTCTCTGCTTTTTAATACTCTGTCTAGGTTGGTCATAACTTTCCTTCCAAGGAGTAAGCGTCTTTTAATTTCATGGCTGTAGTCACCATCTGCAGTGAATTTGGAGCCCCCAAAACTAAAGTCTGACACTGTTTTCACTGTTTCCCCATATATTTCCCATGAAGTGATGGGACCGGATGCCATGATCTTCGTCTTCTGAATGTTGAGCTTTAAGCCAACTTTTTCACTCTCCTCTTTCACTTTCATCAAGAGGCTCTTTAGTTCTTCTTCACTTTCTGCCATAAGGGTGATGTCATCTGCATATCTGAGGTTATTTATATTTCTCCTAGCAATCTTGATTCCAGCTTGTGCTCCTCCAGCCCAGTATTTCTCATAATGTACTCTGCATATAAGTTAAGTAGGGTGACACTATACAGTCTTGACGTACTCCTTTTCCTATTTGGAACTAGTCTGTTGTTCCATGTCCAGTTCTAACTGTTGCTTCCTGACCTGCATACAGATTTCTCAAGAGGCAGGTCAGATGGTCTGGTATTCCCATCTCTTTATGAATTTTCCACAGTTTATTGTGATCTACATCTCTTTATATGCATATGTATGTATGTGTATATATATATATATATATATATATGCACATGTTACATATATATGCACATATATATGCACATGTATATTTTTTAGAAAAAATGTCTGTATATATGTTGTGGGAGTTGGTATAAATTTGGAGCTCTATGTGTCGTAGGCACAACACACAGAGTGTCTCCTTTTCATCCATAAAATATATTGACCATGGTTGCTCAAGGCAGCCTAGAAATTAGTGATTAGTTGATTACTCTCAATTATGGTCATGAACTTCTCCTCCCATCAAAATAGTTGGTTGTTTAACAGGATTCTATTGTATTATTCCCAAGTCTGTTTAGACTGGTGGCACATTTTCTTATAATTGCTTTATTTATTTAACAATTAGACATGCTTATAAAATGTGAATGAAAAGAAACACTTTTTTTGTTTCTGTGAAAATGAAATTAAATATTTTTATATAACCTAATGATGTTAAATTAAAAAAAAATATTGCTGCCACTTTGAAAGGAAGCAAGAAATAAATTAAATTTGGGGATATATATGCATATGTAAAAGTCTAACAAGAATCTGCATTCAAAAATTTTTTAAGGATTCTTAAGTGCTTACTTCCCTTACATCAAAATTGGAAGTCAAAGAAGATATGCTTTATTTCAGAAAGCAATGGTGCTAAGAACATAGTAATAATCTATGAAAAAACTTCATATGTGGTGGCTTTGTAAGGTGTCAGTGGGGTGCCAGGCTGTACTCAGCTTCCCAGAGTTCCCTTTCCTTTACCTTTCTGGTTAAGGTAGGTCCCATGAGACATCCGGGCATTAAGTTTAGAGAATAGAAGTAAAGCAGGGGCCATATGATTTTTTATGCTCAGAAGTTCAAGTCAGGGTCATTAGGTACTTCTGTAGCTGACTCAGAGTGTCAGTCATATGATGACTTACCTTGTTGGTATGGGGTTGCAGCTGATCTTATAACTATTCCAACTGCTCTTTGATCCTCCTTCAGACTCTGATTCCTGGGACAAGTGAGGGGTTAGTGCCAAGATGAAGGATGCCAGCTTCTCCTGAAGGACACCCACATCATCAAGGTTAAAGTTAGTGAGAACTGACATGGCCTCCAACCATTCAGTGAGTTCCTGCATATGCTTGTAGGGTTCCTCTTGTTCACACTTATCTTCCCTTTCCAACAGCTTGCCTTGAAGAAGGCAAACCCCAGGTTTAGACAGGAAGACAACTGGTATGCTGTGTTTCCAAATATGAATATAACTTAAACTCAATTTACTGGTGATTCCCACTTTAACTATTTTTTTTATCTATATAACTGAAAACCACTCAACATTATGGTACCAGATAACAGAGCTTCTTAGATATACTTTAATACTCAATAATGGTCATTGTCAAGTTGAAAAAAAAAAAGCTTTACTATTATAAAGTTGAAGACTGTACAAATTTTATTTTTAAAAAAATGCTTTTATAACACCAATTTGGCAGTCCTAAAATACTGTGTCCAACTCTTTGCAAACCCATGGACTGTAGCCTACCAGGATCCTCTGATCATGAGATTTTCCAGGCAAGAATACTGGAGAGGGTTGCCATTTCCTTTTCCAAGGGATCTTCCCCTCCCAGGGACCAAACCTAGGTCTCTCACATTGCAGGCCAATTCTCTACTGTCTAAGCCACCAGGAAAGTCAAAAAAAAAAAAAAAATTGTATCCTAAAATCTAACACATTTCCACTATCTAGGCTAAAAGAATAATACAGTATGCAAAGATGTATAATGTAGGATGCTTATCACATTACCCTCAGTTAAAAAAATATTCAAACATCTATATTTCTTATAAAATAGGAGAATAGTTAAGTAAATCAGGATAAACCTGTGTGGTGAAATATTTAGAAATTATAAAAGAAGTATCTAAGTTGTAGGAAAATATCAGTGGTATAATTTAATTAAATCATCAATTTAATATTTTAATTGTCAGAACTATGATCCATATTTAAAGAAGGATGTCAAACTGCATTTATAATATCTATATATATATATATGTAGGTTTGTGAATGAATAAAAGACTTAAAGAAGATATTTCATAATATCAAGATAATTTTATCTGTGAATGAGATAATAGATGATATCATTTTATTTAAGTACTTCATTTTGCAATTTTTAATTTTCAAATTCTATATCTCTATTTCTTTTACAATGATAAAATAGGTTAAACTATATTTCAAAATAAATATACCAGAATAAGAAAAGATACATGGAAACATGTTTTGTTTTTATTTTATAACAAATGGCTTTCATGTTTCACCCAAATTTTTATTATTATTTCTTTAGATGCATAGAGTATATGAAACATGAATATTTTCGCATCATTATTTTTTATACAAATGTAGAATCATTGTCTAGGAATATATTTATCCCCTGTAAATTCACAGTAAAGACTAATATATTCAATGTATTAATCTACATCTTTGTTAAACTCTGGGACTGGTCATCCCTCCATAGAATTTTGGCACATCTCTCTAATCTCTAATCATCCCTGCCTTAACTCCCCCAAATCTATGCCTTGTGTAACACTTCATCAATGCATTGTGCTTCCTTTCTTCATAATCTTGCACTATACTGCCTAGACCATGCCTAGAAAACTCTAAACACTTGAAACTCCAAATTGAATTTCCCAATTATATTATTTTTCTTATGCTCTGAATCCAAATATATCAGATATTAGATAATACCATTTTCTCATAGTCTAATGAACCCTATCGGTTTTATGCATTTTTTTTTTAACAGCAGGTCCTGTGATTCACCACTTCCATATTTGTTGGCATTATCTTGCCCTCTGTTCCTCTTTAGTCTTCTACTCAGACTATAGGTCAAGTAAACCATCTTTTTGCTCTAAATCATTTATCCTTATAGCTCTATTTTACCTATTCTGCAATACAACTATATCAACCCTAATTTATTTCTTGCCATCAGCCTTTCCTGAGAATTCTCTCTCACTCTAGTTTGATCATTCACAAATTCCCTTCAAATTTCTTTTACTCAATGTCAAATTCATTGTTTAAGCAGAAAGGCTTTGCATCCTATTATCTCAAGAAAATATAATCAACAAAGCATATTCTCAAACTACCTCAAATTTAATAATAATCTACATTTCTTTTCATCTCAGGGAACAAATATCACATCTCTTAACCAAGACCAATCTGACCAACAATACTCTTGCTTCTCCTGTAAGCTCGTATCTACACAAATGTGTTGCTAACTGTCCATCTCTCCTTCTATACCAATAATTTATCTATCCCTCCAAAACTTAAGCACTTAAAACAACACACTTTTATTGTCTTGATTTTTATGGGTTAGTGTGACTTGATGAGGTGCCTCTTGCTCAGAGTATCTTGTGAGATTGTAGTGGAATGGCAGTGGTTACCTTCAGGCTGAATTGAGTGAAGACTGGCCTCCAAGCTCACTCTGCTTCTGAGTTGTTGGCTCTGATCTCAGAGCTCTTTTTCCTTTCTCATAAAAAGATGCATTTGAAGCTGTGTATTTTTCCCAGTCTACTTTCTGAATATAGGCATGTTGGGGGTCCCAAATACCTCTTTTTCAGTTTAATCGAGTGATGTTTCTGTGTATAAATAAGATTTAAAGCACTGTGTGGATCTTTTATAAATCTTGGGGTTCACCCTAATAGACAAATCTCTTAGATAGAAGTCTATCTCTACTTTGATTCCTGTTGAGAAGCCCAAAGGACAACCCCCTTAGACTTCATAAAGACCCTATTGTTTGATTGAGAAGATCTTTGTACCACATCCTTCATCTCTTTAAAGGGCCTTTTATGTGACTGAACAGTACTCTGAGGCACCACCTTTGATCTCTCTGAAATCCTAATAAAGTATTTTACAGTCACACCTCTAGCTTCACCTTAATACCAAATGTGCCTGGTAGTGCCCTGGATTTGATCTTTGCTGCAGTCTTTTTTTTTTTTTTTTTAATTTTAGCACTTTTCCCAAAAAAACATTGAGATTGCACTTCTTTTTTTGAGTAGTCTTCCCTCAACTTATTTCTTTCCTTTCACAGTTTACCCTAAATAATAAGAATAAACCAAACAGCACCTACCACGCTGGGCTTTGAAATCTCCTCATTTGTCTAGATCATTAGGCACATGCTCTGCTTTCTGCATGAGTGCAAATGAATGTTTATTAGATTTCTCCCACTGTATAACAATAATTGCCTTTTCTTTGGTTTTCAGAAATATTTTCTTTACTCATTCACAGGCTCATCAATGTCCTAAATTCTATGAATGTTGTGTTTTATTCCTTTTGAGTCTGCAAAAGCATTCCCTCAATATCCACTTCCTGGTTCCCTTGCCACTTCTACATAGAGGTTCAGAAAGTATCCTAATTCTAATACCAGAATCTATGTTACTTATATATTTTACTCTTTTAAACAAACAAACGTTTGATACTTTATCTCTCTTACTCTTTTAAACAAGCAAACATTTGATGATTGTGTTTCTGTTGGTCAGGAATTTGGGTGAAGGTTAGCTCAGTAGTTGTCTCTGATATCTTAAGAGTCTGTAGTTAAGCCATTGGCTGGGGTTGCAAGTACCTCAAGAGCTCTCTCTTCTAGATTCTGCTTCCAAGTGCAATCATTTCACCAGCTGCTTATAAAATGACATGTGTATGGCCATGAAGTGAAAAGCAAGAGAGCAGGGGAGAGTCCTTAAAACAGAAGCCACAGTCTCTTTGTAATATGATCTCATAATTGACATCCCATTCTTTCAGCCATATTCTATTCATTAAAAGCCAGTCAGTAAAACCAGCTTACACTCAGGAGGAGGGCTTTAAAGAAAGGTGGGAATCTCTGGGAGCTCTTTCACAGATTGCCTACTACAGCCTAACCACGATCTTATTTCTCTCCTTAAAGACACAAAAAAGTTTCTACTCACCTGCCAGTCACTCAGTCTGTCAGGATATGTCTTCTGATTTTGTTATTTTGCTGGAAGTATAAACCAATAACTCTCTGGTTGCCAAATCCAGTGTTCCTTTTTAAGACTATCTCTCAGTGAAAAGATTAATCTTATTAAGATTCTCTCCCTTCCCCTTGCAACAAATCATATGACATTATTCTAGTCTCAATTTCCTTCTAGACTCTTGCTTCTTAGCTTCCTTCAGTGTCCCTTCCTCTAACTTATCTTCGAATGGTGATCTTTGCCAAATCTATTTCTTTTTTCTGTGCATTTTCTTCAGGAAAATTTGAATTTTGTTCCATGTCTATCTCTTCTGATGTTTCTCAAATTTGTATTTCTATCATATGCTGTCTACTGGTATGCATGTTTTTATTTCTGATTTCTACACCTACCTTGTGACTAATCTACTCTGTATTATATAAGCAGCTCATATTTAACCACGCTCTATATCATATAGTCAAAGCTATGGTTTTTCCAGTGGTTATGTATGGATGTGAGAGTTGGACTATAGAGAAAGCTGAGCACCAAAGAATTGATGCTTTTGAACTGAGATGTTGGAGAAGACTCTTGAGAGTCCCTTGGACTGCAAGGAGATCCAACCAGTCCATCCTAAAGAAGATCAGCCCTGGGTTTTCATTGGAGGGACTGATGTTGAAGCTGAAACTCCAATACTTTGGCCATCTGATGCGAAGAGCTGACTCATTGGAAAAGACCCTGATGCTGGAAAACATTGAGGGCAGGAAGAGAAGGGAACGACAGAGAATGAGATGGTTGGATGGCATCACTGACTTGATGGACATGGGTTTGGGTAGACTCTGGCAATTGGTGATGGACAGGGAGTCCTGGCATGCTGGACATGAGTTTGAGCAAGCTTCAGGAGATAGTGAAGGAGAACCAAGCCTGGTGTGCTGCAGTCCATGGAATTGCAAAGAGTTGAATATGACTTGACAACTGAACAACACAACATATCATATACATGATTTTGGATTACCTAGGAAACATGTTAAATATAGATTTTGATTTAATAGATGCTGAGGAGTCCAAAATTAGGATTTCTAACAAATTCTAGGTTTCGGTCCTTAGAATTATCTTTGAAAAGCAAAATTATAAATTATACTTATGTCTTATCCTCAGTAACAGCTTCTTCTTGTACTTCTTGTAATACTTGATCACTTAGTGAGAGCAACATTTGTCTTTATGTCCAACCTAATACTCAGGGGATTACACCAGAGTTTTCTTTTACTCTTATGCCGTCTCTGATTTGTCACAAAATCATGTATATTTAATTTCTATAATTTAGTTGAATCTGCCCTCTGATCTCCATTCACAGCTATTAATTCATTACTGCATATAGTAAAGCTTCATGTGGATTATTACAGAAAACTGCTGATCAATCCACTTGACTTTAAATATACCCTCCATCATGTTACAAGAATAATTTCCCTATATAATGTAAAGCTCGCATGCTAAGTCATTTTAATAGCTTGTTTTGTGACTATTCAGTTCAGTTCAGTTGCTCAGTCATGTCTAACTCTTTGCAACCCCATGTACTACAGCACTGCCAAGCCTCCCTGTCCATCACCAACTCCCAGAGTTTACTCAAACTCATGCCCATTGAATTGGTAATGCCATCCAACCATCCCATCCTCTGTCGTCCACTTTCCTACTTCCTTCAATCTTTCCCAGCATCAGGGTCTTTTCCAATGAGTCGGCTCTTCGCATCAGATGGCACAAGTATTGGAGTTTCAGCTTTAGCATCAGTCTTTCCAATGAATATTCAGGACTGATCTCCTTTAGTATGGACTGTTTGGATCTCCTTGCAGTCCATGGGACTCTCAAGAGTCTTCTCCAACACCACAGTTGAAAAGCATCAATTCTTTGGTGCTCAGCTTTCTTTATAGTCCACTCTCACATCAATACATGACTACTGGAAAAACCATAGCCTTGACAAGATGGACCTTTGGTGGCAAAGTAATGTCTTTGCTTTTTAATATGCTGTCTCCTTGGTCATAAATGTTCATCAAAGGAGTAAGCATCTTTTAATTTCATGACAGCAGTCACCATCACTGCAGTGATTTTGGAGCCCCCAGAATAAAGTCTGCCACTGCTCCACTGTGTCCCCATCTATTTGTGTTGAAGTGATGGGACCGGAGGCCATGATCTTAGTTTTCTGAATGTTGAGCTTTAAGCCAACTTTTTCACTCTCCTCTTTCACTTTCATTAAGAGGCTCTTTAGTTCTTCTTCACTTTCTTCCATAAGGGTGGTGTCCTCTGCATATCTGAGGTTATTGACATTTCTCCTGGCAATCTTGTTTCCAGCTTGTGCTTCATCCAGCCCAGTGTTTCTCATGATGTACTCTGCATAGAAGTTAAATAAGCAGGGTGACATTATACAGCCTTGATATACTCCTTTTCCTATTTGAAACCAGTCTGTTGTTCCATGTCCAGTTCTAACTGTTGCTTCCTGACCTGCACACAGGTTTCTCAAGAGGCAGGTCAGGTGGTCTGGTATTCCCATCTCTTTCAGAATTTTCCACAGTTTATTGTGATCTACACAGTCAAAGGCTTTGGCATAGTCAATAAAGCAGAAATAGATGTTTTTCTGGAACTCTTTTTCTTTTTCAATGATCTAGTAGATGTTGGCAATTTGATCTCTGGTTCTGCTTTTTCTAAATCCAGCTTGAATATCTGGAAGTTCACTTTTCGCATATTGTTGAACCTGACTTGGAGAATTTTGAGCATTACTTTAGTAGCGTGTGAGATGAGTGTAATTGTGCAGTTGTTTGAACATTCTTTGAAATTGTCTTTCTTTGGGATTAGAATGAAAACTGACTTTTTCCAGTCCTGTGGCCACTGCTGAGTTTTCGAAATTTGCTGACATATTGAGTGCAGCACTTTCACAGCATTATCTTTCAGGATTTGAAATAGCTCAACTGGAATTCCATCACTTCCACTAGCTTTGTTTGTAGTGATGCTTCAAAGGCCCACTTGACTTCACCTTCCAGGATGTTTGGCTCTAGGTGAGTGATCACACACCATTGTGATTTTCTGTGTAATGAAGATCTTTTTTGTACAGCTCTTCTGTGTATTCTTGCCACCTCTTCTTAATATCTTCTGCTTCTGTTAGGTTCATACCATTTCTAGCTTGTATTGAGCCCATCTTTACATGAAATGTTCCCTTGGTATCTCTAATTTTCTTGAAATGATCTCTAGTCTTTCCCAGTCTATTGTTTTCCTCTATTTCTTTGCACTGCTTATTATTATCATTTGCCTTCAAAATAAATTTCAAACTTGGAATAAAACATTTCATGATCGACACTTTGACTACTTCTGAAGTCATTCTTTCAAGAATTTTATTTGCCATAATAAGTATTACTTTTCAGATTTTTCCTACTAATAGTGAGAGAGACAATTCTTAGGCAGGTTGATCAGAATCTGGGGGTCCTGAGGAGAGAGCAGTCTGGGCTTCTTGAGGAGGAGATAGGGGTCTGGAATTCTCAAGGAGGAGGAAAGAACAACCATCTTTTTTTTTTTTTTTTTCCCATTACATTCCTTAGCCTTAGTTACATGAAATGTTTTCTTATTTCAGCCCAGAACTGATGACCACACAACTGAGTTTAAACTCTGTGCTAATTCAGAAAACTAAGATCATGGCATCTGATCCCATCACTTCATGGGAAATAGATGGGGAAACAGTGGCAGACTTTATTTTTTGGGGCTCCAAAATCACTGCAGATGGTGACTGCAGCCATGAAATTAAAAGACGTTTACTCCTTGGAAGGAAAGTTATGACAAATCTAGATAGCGTATTCAAAAGCAAAGAATTACTTTGCCAACAAAGGTCCATCTAGTCAAGGCTATGGGTTTTTCAGTGGTCATGTATGGATGTGAGTGTTGGACTGTGAAGAAAGCTGAGTGCCTAAGAATTGATGCTTTTGGACTGTGGTGTTGGAGAAGACTCTTGAGAGTCCCTTGGACTGCAAGGAAATCCAACCAGTCCATCCTAAAGGAGATCAGTCCTGGATGTTCTTTGGAATGACTGATGGTAAAGCTGAAACTCCAATATCTTGGCCACCTCATGTGAAGAGTTGTCTCATTGGAAAAGACCCTGATGTTGGGAAGGATTGGGGGCAGGAGGAGAAGGGGACGCCAGAGGATGAGATGGCTGGATAGCATCACTGACTCGATGGACATGAGTTTGAGTGAACTCCGGGAGTTGGTGATGGACAGGGAGGCCTGGCGTGCTGTAATTCATGGGGTCGCAAAGAGTCAGACACGACTGAGCAACTGACCTGAGCTGAAGGATTCTATAACAACAATGTATCCTGCTTGAGGACAGTTTCTCCTTCCTGAAAACCTTCTGGCTAATCCTGTTATCTTAAAATGTATATTATGTGAGTGGGTCTAGTAAGATCTTTACAACCTTGAGATATTCTTTTGATTTATTGTAATAACTAATTAAAAAGTGTATAACTCCCTTGTTCTCACTAGCAAGGGGGGCACTCACCATCCCCCTTCTGATGTCTATGTCAAGCTTTCTCTGTCTCTTTCTATACTTTAATAAAACTCTGATATACAAAAGTTCTTGAGGCGATCAAGCCTAGTCACTCATCCCGAAGTTGAATCTTCTTCTTAGGAGATCACAAATCTGGCACTGTAAGCTCTCAATAGTATACTATCCAGAAGCAAATCTCCTGAAATAAGACTATCAATACCACAAGGTCAAGATCTCTAATCATATTTTCATTTTTTCATGAGAAAATGAACTATATATTTATATGTATATATATATATATATATATTCCATGCCTAATAAATGCATATATCATGAACAGTTGTGAAATTAAACATTTAGGGTAGTGGTCTTATTTTTAATGTTTATAATAAAATATTAAATTTTCAATGTGTATAATTATTGATCTATAGATATCAATAGGTACATACATATCAATATTTTTTTCCTATATTCCTAATGTCTTTGCTTTGATTATAACATGAGTATCTTTTTCTTTTTTCTTTACTTTAGGGATATATTTTGCTATGGTGTATAATTGTCTGGCCACCTACTGCAACACTGGCTCTCATTATAAAGATATTTGGTCATTAGTCCATACAGTTATTTCACGCATGAGAATTATCATTTTTAATTTGGCAGCAGTGAGCTAACACCCCAGCATGTGTTCAAAACTGCCACCTCCAAAGAACAATAAACAGAGTTGACTAAGTTGATTAAGACAATAAAACTATCAGAACTGCTCCAGGGCTAACAAAAATGCTTACATCAACTCATACTGTTTATAATTGCTACTATTTTTTTCTATTTTTCTTAATGACAGTGGTACAAACCACTAATTTCAGTTGTAAATTAAAGTGTACATAAAATGATAACGTAGTTAATAAATTTAAGAAATCACCCATTGAAACTTTAATTACCATGATATTTCAATGTAAAATGCACCACGATAAGATATTGAGCTAAATATATTCAAGTAACAGGCATTCAGTCTTCATATTCAGAATACCAGGACTATTAGGAATGAAAATGTAAATGAACTGAACATGTAATTGGGAAAAAAAGTTATAAAATATATTTTGCCTCTTTGCTTCAAGTATTGTTATCTAAAACTATACTTTTTTTGTGTAACATTTAACATACAGAGTGAAATAGGAATTTTGTGTTATCTAGTAAGTGTAGTAAATGTAGGCTGTATAAATAGTTATACTACTGAGTTCAAGGGGGAAATTCTTGTTACAATTGTGCTTAATGATAAATACAGTTCTGATTGACTATTGTTTATTGACTATATTTGCAAATTTCAGCTCTGTTTCATAGTTTTATTTTTGATAAAGATAATCTTAATATAAGGCATACACATTTAGAAGCTTAATAACAATGTACAATAATTGAAAACAATATTTTGCTGCATATATACCTCGATATATTTGGAATTCTCAGGTTTTTTTTCTTCTTTGTAGACTGAAATAATTTTATAATCAATGTAATATAGTAATATTTAAAGACGCAACCAGAATATATTTTATGGAAGTTTCCAGTCAGAAAACAAAGCATGATAATTCTTTTAAGTAGAAATGTGATACAGTTTGCAAAGAATGACTATTAGAATACTTTGCTTTAGTTGGTCTTAATGCCAAAATGCATCTGTCAACACTGACTATAAATTAAAATCACCTGGTAGATTTTTCACTCCTTTTTATGCTTTATTGAGGTTTAATTGACAAACCGGAATTATATATACTTAAGGTATACAACTCAATGTTTTGATATTTGCATGCATTGTAAATGATCACCACATTCAAACTATTAACATCCCTGTCATCTCACACAGTTACCACTTTATTTCCTTTTAAGCTGTTGTGAGAACACTCAAGACCTACCCTCTTAGCAGATTTTAAGTTTATAGTGCAGTATTGTTAACTGTAGGCACCATGCTGCATATTAGATCCCCAGAATTTATTCTTCTTGTATAACTAAAACTTTCTACCCTTTAACCTGGGAGTTCTTTAAATCCATGAATACTCAGTTCCCTAAGGCCAATCAAATCAGAATTTCTGAAGATGAAGATCAGATATCAATAGAATGTCTACCAGAAGCTACAGAAAAAATGTCTGTTAGAAGCAGTAGAATGGCTGTAGAAGTTTCCCAGAGAATTCTAATGAGCAGCTATCAGAGGGAGTTTTCTGCATAGGCTCTTCAAATTTTCAATATCCTACCATCTCTACAGCGGCATCCCAGGTGGTGCTAATGGTAAAGAACCCATCTGCTAAAGCAGGGGACTTAATACAGGTACTGCCCTGGGTCAGGAAAATCTCTTGGAGGAGGGGATGGCAACCCACTCTAGTATTCTTGCCTGGAGAATTCCATGGACAGAGGAGCCCAGTGGGCTACAATCCATAGGGTCACAAAGAGTCACACATGACTGAAGCGACTTAGCATCCAAACACCATATCTATAATAGTTCAGTTCAGTTGCTCAGTCATGTCTGACTCTTTGAGACCTCATGGACTGCAGCACACCAGGGCTCCCTGTCCATCACCAACTCCCAGAATTAACACAAACTCATGTCCATTGAGTTGGTGATGCCATCCAACCATCTCATCCTCTGTCATCCACTTCACCTCCCTCCTTCAATCTTTACCAGCATCAAGGGCTTTTCCAATGAGTTAGCTCTTCACATCAAGTGGCCAAAGTATTGGAGCTTCAGCTTCAACATCAGTCCTTCCAATGAATATTCAGGATTGATTTCCTTTAGGATGGACTGGTTAGATCTCCTTGCTGTCCAAGGGACTCTCAAGAGTCCTCTCCAACACCACAGTTCAAAAGCATCAATTCTTTGGATATTAATAAACTATAAACTTAATTTTAGAGATAATGTAAAATCAACCACTAAAATGCTATTTTTTAATATTTTTAATTTGTTTTTCACTTATCCAAAATTTCTTTTTATTTTTTTAAATTAATGACAACTCATATATATATTCTGTAGTTCAGATTTAATTTTTTGTAATTTGTAATTTTGTTTTCAACAGCAGAATAGACACTCCAGGATATTTACATTAAATGACATGGCCAAACATTGATTAAATCAAACATTCTGATATTCAGATGACAGTTTTTAAAATGTCCCTTAATTTGTGAGCTCAGTCTTTGAAGAATCTGAGGGTCTGGGTGATATACCTGTCAGCTCACAAATTTTTGCTTAATGGGGGTGGGGGGAAAGTGGCTTTTGTGCACACAAGGGAGTTAAAGTGAAAATTTAATTTCTTCTATTTATATGAAGTGCTAGTTTCTCACAGGTTACTAAGAGTGAATCCAGCAGAGCCTGGGTGAATTGAAAGACCATACTCAGCACAGGCTATAGTTCCTGCTGGAATTATAACTAAAAATATGAAATGTAGTAATGTAAAACTCTAATTTTTAGGACAGTTCAGTTCAGTTCAGTTCAGTCACTCAGTCGTGTCTGACTCTTTGTGACCCCATGAATTGCAGCACACCAGGCCTCCCTCTCCATCACAAACTCCCGGAGTTCACTCAGACTCAAGTCCATCAAGTCAGTGATGCCATCCAGCCATCTCATCCTCTGGCATCCCCTTCTCCTCCTGACCCCAATCCCTCCCAGTATCAGAGTCTTTTCAAATGAGTCAACTCTTTGCATGAGGTAGCCTAAGTATTGGGGTTTCAGCTTCAGCATCATTCCCTCCAAAGAAATCCCAGGGCTGATCTCCTTCAGAATGGACTGGTTGGATCTCCTTGCAGTCCAAGGGACTCTCAAGAGTCTTCTCCAACACCACAGTTCAAAAGCATCAATTCTTCGGCGCTTAGCCTTCTTTACAGTCCAACTCTCACATCCATACATGACCACAGGAAAAACCATAGCCTTGACTAGACGGACCTTTGTTGGCAAAGTAATGTCTCTGCTTTTGAATATGCTGTCTAGGTTGGTCATAACTTTCCTTCCAAGGAGTAAGTGTCACAAGGATAGTGTAAAATATTTCTAGTTTGTAATTTGTACTGTAGTTTGGAAGCAGGTGCACAATGTTAGGAATATCTCTGTTGCTGATTCTTCTTATTAATTTTAATTAGAAATCTTTCACAGTAAATCAGTTCCTATTTAAAGAAATCCTCAACTTTCTAAATGTTGCATTACTCCTCCTTGTGCATACACGCTCAGTTGTGACATGCAAAGGGAGGAATAATGCAACATTTAGAAAGTTGAGGACATCTTTAAATAGGAATTGATTTATTGTGAAGAATTCTTTTTAACACAAACAATATAGTTAGTTCATGTTTGTCCAGGTATATTCCAAAATATAATTTTTTTAAGTTAGTAATTGGGAAGTGGCACAAACATAGCTGAAGTATTAAAACATATGATTTTAAAAGAGAATCAGAAAATTAACTCATCCACCCCAAATAAAAAGTATACACTATATTGTAAGAAATCAGTCCCTAATGAGATAAATAAAAAGTCATTGTCCTAAGAGTTTTTATACTTTAGTTAGCACTTTTAGGGGCATAACACGCTCACTGAAAGTGAAAGTAGCTCTGTCATATCCGACTCTTTGTGACCCCCATGGATTATACAGTTCATGAAATTCTCCAGGCCACAATACTGAAGTGGTTTGCCCTTCTTTTCTCCAGGGGATCTTCCCAACCCAGGAATTGAACCCAGGTCTCCAGCATTGCTGGGGGAATATTTACCAGCTGAGCCACAAGGGAAGCCCAAGAATATTGGAGTGAGTAGCCTATCCTTTCCTTAGTGGATCTTCTTGATCCAGGAATTAGGCCCGGGTTTCCTGCCTTTCAGGTGGATTCTTTACCAACTGAGCTATCAGGGAAGTCTAACATGCAGACTAATGCTAGAGAATTAGAATGTTTGTTGCTATTTAAACTATATTTTAAGTTTTAATTGTATAAGCAGCCTATATTAAGTGGTTTGGTTTTAATAAGTTTTTATATACATATTTGCAATTATTTATCTGGTCAAGGTCTGGCAAAAATGCAAAGAATGTGACAGCTATGCTGATCATTTATTTTTGCAAATTGTGATAATTAATAGTATATATTTTTCAACACTGACCTGTATTATAGACTAGATGGAAGTAGGCTACAAAATAAGTGCAAGAGCTATAGACACCTGAGAAACTGAGTGAAACAAATGAAGTTGTTTGTTACAATAATTGTTGATTTGGATGAAAAAATTTAAGATTTATTCAGGTAAAATATCTCACATTTCATTTATAAATCTGAAAGATTGGGACAAATGTTTTCAGTGTTTTACCTCCATCATCTGTTCAAAAAACAAAAAAAGTGTATTATTGGTATATTTTTGAAGTAATACTGAATGTACTAATTTGACTCCATAACTCCTCTTTTCCAACAAATTTGAAATATTTATGTAATTACTGTAATGAAGTTGTAACCTCAATGTATTTACCTTATGAGGTTAAAGCTCATTGTTTTGAAGGTAGTATATACAGCTTTCCTTTAAGTCCTTAATGACCTCTTTATTGAGTAGGTCATATGATACAGGCAGGGCATATCTCTCTCAAGCTTTGGTTTTATACACTTGGTCAAAGAAATCCAATTTCATCCAGTCACTGGAATGTGAAGTGCATTCCAGATGGATTAACTTGGAGAGCAGAGCATCTTTTTGCCCCAGTATCTTACTTTCTTGCTATGACAATTTAATCCCTCAGAGACAAACTCATTTTTTGTAGTTAAGAATTCATTGCTAAAATCTTTTAGGCCGTTGATGGGAGAAAAATAATTAATCTGGAAAATGATACCCTTGGAGGATAGAAAATATTACAATTTGTAGTCTAGATCATTTCATCATACATTTGAATGGCTATTTGACATTTAAAAATCTCTGGCTGCAAAAATGTTGACAAAACATTTCAGTTTATATAAATATAAGCTTCCTAATTTCTCTATTGATTTTCTTCTATTCTTGAGATTGTTATGACAGAATTTTTCTTACCTGCCCCCCATCATGTGAAGCCTGTGTGCACATTGCCAGGCTTTCTGAAGTTATAGGCAAGCCCAATTTTATTCTACATTAAGAGTCACAAGTGATGTTTGTGTTTAAAGAGAATACTATAAAGAGAATTGTTTATAGTTTTTTCCAAGACCAACTTGACTGTTTTTATAAAAGTATTAGCACTTATATTCTTTAATTAACTTGGGAACCATAGCATTTTTAAATATAAGATGTGAATTAATTCATTCATTAGATCGACAAATACTGAGAAAGTTTTATACATCATGCTCTTTATTAAGTATCTCTAAGTAGTATGAGTGTCTTAATCATACTATTTAGTCTGGAAGAATATTTTATCAAAAATGTTCCATTGACCATCTATTTCAGCATCTCATGATGGAACAATTTTAAAATGCTTTCTGGAGACTTCCCTAGTGGTCCAGTTGTTAAGATTCCATGCTTTCACTGCAGGGGACAGGAGTTCAATCCCTGGTCTGGGAGCTGAGATCTTGCATACTGCCACACAGCACAGCTGCACACATACACACACAACTGATGATTTCTGAGTTGCACCTGAGGTCAAATGAAAGGTATTATCTGCTCATAATTCCTAAGAATATGTATTTTAGCAAATGCTCTAGATGCTTCATTACATAAGAAGAAAAACTATTTGTTTTGGTTCCAGAGTTGTGTGGTTTTGAACAGAAGGCTCATAATAGCCTAGGGCCAGATTGTATATTAAAAGAAGTGTGGGTTCTGGACCAAGAGAAGAAATGGGAAAGAATGGTGAGCTCCTGGCTCTGTTAAAAGTTTCATTTAAATATTTCTATTTCAGGCTCCACAAACAAAATACCAACTCTAGTATTTGATCATATTTTCTTTGGATATTTCTTCCTGTGAAAGTGTTATGAACTTCACTCAGGTTTCTTCTACAGTTAACAGTGTATGTGAATTCTATAGATAAATTACTGCTAATATCCAAGTGCAGATTGATCCAGTATGGCCCATTACAAACCCTTAGTAAACATGTAGGAATTGTTCAGCATTTCATTAAATTGTGCTTTCATGACTCTAACTATTGAAAAATCTCATCAGTTGACACTAAATATTTCAGTGAAATTGATATTAATCCAAGCAAAAATCTTTTTTGTAGATTCAGAGGAAACAAAAAGTTTCATGGCTTATAATGTTCTTCAGTGAGGCAGAATACCATTTTAAAGGGGATCCAAATATTCACGTCCTTGCGCTGTGAGTTTAATTGCTTAATCATGCCCAACCCCTTGGGACCCCATGGACTATAGCACACCAGCCTCCACTGTCCATGGGGAGCCTCCAGGCAAGAATACTGGAGTGGGTTGCTGTTCCCTCCTCCAGGGAACTGTCTCAACCCAGGGATCAAACCCAGGTTTCCTGCATTGCAGGTGGATTCTTTACTGTGTGAGCCACCAGGGAAGCCCAAAATATCCTTACCATATAGTTAAATAAAATTAAAAATGAGCCCAGTGAATATTCACTAGAAATTGATTCAATTTCTAAGCAACTGACCGTGAAATTAAAAGACGCTTACTCCTTGAAAGGAAAGTTATGACTAACCTAGATGGCATATTCAAAAGCAGAGAATTACTTTGCCAACAAAGGTCCGTCTAGTCAAGGCTATGGTTTTTCCTGTGGTCATGTATGGATGTGAGAGTTGGACTGTGAAGAAAGCTGAGCACCGAAGAATTGATGCTTTTAAACTGTGGTGTTGAAGAAGACTCTTGAGAGTCCCTTGGACTGCAAGGAGATCCAGCCAGTCCACTGTAAAGGAGATCAGTCCTGGATGTTCTTTGGAAGGACTGATGCTAAAGCTGAAACTCCAGTACTTTGGCCACCTCATGCGAATAGTTGACTCATTGGAAAAGACTCTGATGCTGGGAGGGATTGGGAGCAGGAGAAGGGGACAACAGAAAAGGAGATGGCTGGATAGCATCACTGACTCGATGGACCTGAGTTTGAGTAAACTCCGGGAGTTGGTGATGGACAGGAAGGCTTGGCGTGCCTCTCTGTCATAGGAGTCTCAAAGAGTCGGACACAACTGAGGGACTGAACTGAACTGAAGCAACTGACCAGCTTGAGGGAAAGGATTTTATTTTTAATTAAAATTGTATCTAATGACAAGAGTATATTCAAGGAATAAAGGGTATGCATGTACACGTGTGGGGTGTGTGTGTGTATGTGTGTGACACGCTTTTTGAACACTGCAAACAGTTTGACACATACAGCACATTCTGTTTAGTCTTAAGGACCAAGAAATGGCATTTGAAGGATGACATTTTCAGGCATTATCGTTTAGAATCACTGAATCTAAACGAAGACCAAAGTGTATGTATTTATTTTTATTGAAGATTAAATTTGTTTGAAACCTGTTGTGTAATGTAATTACAGTTATTCAAGATGATTTATTAGACACATCATTCATGGATCATGAAGGACAAGAGGAGGGAAACAACTCACAAGAACCTTCTATGTACCTTGGTGAGCTCAAGATACCCTTTGAAATCAATTCCTGATGCCTTCAGAGACTTCTTGATCACATAAATGTGAACTCTGTTAGATTAGAGTGGCTAAGTGAATCACCAATACAAAAATATCCTTTGTTTTGTTCTATAATATAACTCATCAACTGCCAACATCCATGACTGACCTGGTGAATAGCTAATTATTTATTAATTTCAAATTCTTTCTTTTTGTTAGATTAAAAACTGTTTTTATTTATTTGGCTGTGCCACGTCTTGCAGCACTCAGGGTCTTCAATCTTCCTTGAGGCATGCCGTATCTTTAAGTTGTGACATGCAAGCATTTTATAGATTCTTTCTCAATTATACTCCTTTTGTTATTCCATTTCTAAGACTTTGGATACATCCATATTATTCAGTGTATATTTAATTGGTTAAATACATACATTGAAGAGTATGGATGTATCCAACAGTTCTTTCCTAAAGAATCTTCTTTTTGCCTTATTAAATTCAGTCCTCAAAATAATTTATTGATGGAACACTTTTCACCTAGACAAAATTTCAAGTAAATAAAGAATAGGATATTGAAGAAAATTACATTAAAATTATCTGAGTATTCATTGGCTTTTATCATTGGTTTAATAGCTATCATGTACAATTGTTTTCCTACTTAGAAATCTAAGTTACATAACTGAAATTTGTAGAGGACCATGCCTTAAGAAGGTTATTGTGTAGGTGACCTAATTCCCCATGGGAATGAAATTAATGCAAAGACCAGCAAAATCTTTCTCAGGCTATTCTGCAAAGCAAAGAGCTTTATAAACCTGACATATACAAATAATTATGGTGATAATTACAGTGAAAATAAAAGTAGCTAATGCTTATTTAGGTCTTGGTGTGCTGCGTTGTGCTTAGTCACTCAGTAGTATCCATCTCTTTGTGACCTTATAGACTGTAGCCTCACCCCACTCCAGTACTCCTGCCTGGAAAATCCCATGGTCAGAGGAGCCTGGTGGGCTACAGTCCATGGGGTCGCTAGGAGTCGGACACGACTGAGTGACTTCACTTTCACTTTTCACTTTCCTGCATTGGAGAAGGAAATGGCAACCCACTCCAGTGTTCTTGCCTGGAGAATCCCAGGGACGGGGGAGCCTGGTGGGATGCCATCTAAGGGGTCGCACAGAGTCAGACACGATTGAAGTGACTTAGCAGCAGCAACAGCAGCAGACTGTAGCCTGCCAGGTTCCTCTGTCTGTGGGGATCCTCCAGGCAAAAATATTGGAATGGGTTGCCATGCCCTCCTCCAGGGTCTCTTCCCAAACCAGGGATCAAACTCAGGCCTCCCACATTGCAAGCAGATTCTTTACAGTCTGAGCCAGCAGGGAAGCCCAAGAGTACTGGAGTGGGTAGCCTATCCTGTCTCCAGTGGAACTTCCCCACCCAGAAATCAAACTAGGGTCTCCTGTATTGCAGGCAGATTCTTTACCAGCTGAGCTACCTGAAAAGCTGCATTTAGGTCTTCAGTTCAGTTCAGTCCAGTCACTCAGTCGTGTCCGACTCTTTGCAACCCCATGAATCGCAGCACGCCAGGCCTCCCTGTCCATCACCAACTCCCAGAGTTCATTCAAACTCACATCCATTGAGTCAGTGATGCCATCCAGCCATCTCATCCTCTGTCGTCCCCTTCTCCTCCTGCCCTCAATCTCTCCCAGCATCAGAGTCTTTTCCAATGAGTCAACTCTTTGCATGAGGTGGCCAAAGTATTGCAGTTTCAGCTTTAGCATCAGTCCTTCCAAAGAACACCCAGGACTGATCTCCTTCAGAATGGACTGGTTGGATCTCCTTGCAGTCCAAGGGACTCCCAAGAGTCTTCTCCAACACCACAGTTCAAAAGCATCAATTCTTTGGCGCTCAGCTTTCTTCACAGTCTGACTCTCACATCCATACATGACTACTGGAAAAACATTTAGTTCTTAGTGTGTTCCAAAGAGTAATCTGCATATTTTAGATATGGAAACTTACTTCTTTTTCAAAACACATCCACAAGATGAGTACTGTTATTATCTCTTTTTCACAGAAAAGTAAGGCTGCTGCTGCGAAGTCACTTCAGTCGTGTCCGACTCTGTGTGACCTCATAGACAGCAGCCCACCAGGCTCCCCCATCCCTGGGATTCTCCAGGCAAGAACACTGGAGTGGGTTGCCATTTCCTTCTCCGATGCATGACAGTGAAAAGTGAAAGTGAAATCACTCAGTCGTGTCCGACTCTTCTCGACCCCATGGATTGCAGCCTGTCAGGCTCCTCCATGCATGGGATTTTCCAGGCAAGAGTACCAGAGTGGGTTGCCATTGCCTTCTCCAAAAAGTAAG
This sequence comes from Bubalus kerabau, assembly GCF_029407905.1. Lineage (NCBI taxonomy): Eukaryota > Metazoa > Chordata > Mammalia > Artiodactyla > Bovidae > Bubalus > Bubalus kerabau. The sequence goes on along the minus strand of NC_073630.1, from coordinate 55,710,610 downwards.
GCATAGAGGGGTAAAGTGTTATACACAAATTTTACACAAAACCACACATTTGGTAATTGGTAAATCTAGAATTCAAACCCAAACTATCTGGGTTTTATCCAGATAAAATTTTATTTTATCAAGAATAAAATTTCAATTGTTGGATCTATCACATTTTGTGAGAAATGGATCTTAGAAAAAAAATGAAGTAAATATAAAATAAAAATATTTGGTTTTTGCCAAATAATACAGACTTTGAATTCTTTTTTGAGTTACAGGTGAAAATCACATAGTGATTTATCATTAGGAATCACTGTATGACACGTCAGCTGATAAATTGATTAGATTCTCCTTCAATTTTATGAAAGCATAGAACTGTAAACATTTGAGTTACTAAAGGATTTGTTACCTGGTCATTAGGCTCATTCATTTTTATGAGAACAATACCAACATTTATAATCCTCCATTACTTTGGTACCCCAATGTGATTTTTCACTGAGAAAAAATAAACCACAGTAAGATAAGGAGTGGTGGTAGAAGAATCATTGTATAAGAGTAAGTGAAGAAGGTTCAGCCAATGGAATGACTATATTTGGGCAGATCAAATTTAAGAAGGAATATTTGGTGAAGTTAGCTATCTTGAAATGTATTGCATTAAAGTTATTCACATGTCTATTTTTTCTTCTTTGGAAGATATTCATATAACCTGGGATGTGGGAATAAGTACAAACAGTGCAATATAAAAGTTATTTAATAAAAATTCCATTGTTATGTAGCTTCTACATCTACACATTAAAAAAAAATTGTAATCCTCATAACCTGGAGAGGTCTGGATATAGATTAATCTATGGTGTGATTTTTTTTTTCCCCCTACATATACCATCCATGTGTACCCTTGATGCATAGCACTTATAATGATGTGATGTCATAAATATTTTATAGCTTCATCTCCATTTTCTTTCTAACAAGACCAAAGTCATCCCTGCACCTAAATTTTCTCAAGTATTTGTGTTTATAAGCTTACTTTCTCCCTTTTTGCAAGTTTCAGTACCAAATTCAAGGTGTATATGCATGCTCAGTTGCTCAACTGTGTTGCTCTTTTCGACTTTCTGGACTGTAGGCTACCAGGTTCCTCTGTCTATGAAATTTTCCAGGCGAGAATATTGAAGTGGCTTTCCGTTTCCTGCTAACAAGTTCACTTTCTCCCATTTTACAAATTTCACTACTAAATTCAATACACAGTGTAAGAATTTGCTTTCTCTTACACTGGTCTATAAGCTCTGGAGCTAATTGGCCTCCATTTTTACCTGTCTTCACCACTTAGTAGATGTGAGATTCTTGTCACACTTCTGTGCTTAGATTTACTCATTTGAATCATGGAAGTAACAGAAGTATCTACATTTTAGGGTTATTGTGAAGATAAATAAATTACTGTGTGTAAAGCAATTTTAGATTAAAACCAGGCATATAGTAAGTGTCCAGTAAAAAGTTAAGAATTATTATTACCATTTAAATATATAACTTCTATAAATTTCCTTCTTTAATTTATAGTTTCTATAATGGATACCATTTATTGAGTATAAAATACTTCTAGTCACTGAGCTGCTTTTTACATGCATCATCTTATTTCAATCCCTTAAATTTTTTCTAAAGTAGCATTTATAAAAATTCATTTTAAAAAGTGAGGCTAAGAAAAATTAAGTCATTTGACCCCAGGTGGCTCAATGGTAAAAAATCCACCTGCCAAGTAGAAGTTGCAGGTTTGATCCCTGGATTGGGAAGATCCCCTGGACAAGGAAATGGCAGCCCACTCTAGTATTCTTGTCTTCTCTTCTGGAAAATCCCATGGACAGAGGAGCCTAGCAGGCTATAGTCCATGGGGTTATAAAAGAGTCAGACACAACTTAGCAAGTAAACAATATTTTCTAAAACTAAGATTAAAATTTAGGTTGATCTGTCCACATTTTAAACCCTTAGATGATATTGAGATAGATAGGTAGATGATAGACAATTTTTTTAATAAAAGCTATGTAAAAGAAGGATATTGTAAACAAAACCAAGAAAATGCTGTCTATCTGTGAATGGACTCACCTAATGCATTAGGATCAGAGATAACACCACCTTGTTTAACTCTTGAAGTTAACACATTCCGTTCAACTGAACCTCTGCTGCTGCTGCTGCAACTAAGTTACTTTAGTCGTGCCCAACTCTGTGTGACCCCATACATGGCAGCCCACGAGGTTCCTCCATCCATGGAATTTTCTAGGCAAGAGCACTGGCTGCTGCTGCTGCTAAGTTGCTTCAGTCATGTCCAACTGCGACCTGGCAGTCCACCAGGCTCTCCCGTCCCTGGGATTCTCCAGGCAAGAACACTGGAGTGGGTTGCCATTTCCTTCTCCAATGCATGAAAGTGAAAGTGAAAATGAAGTCGCTCAGTCATGTCCAACTCCTAGTGACCCCATGGACTGCAGCCTACCAGGCTCACCCATCTATGGGATTTTCCAGGCAAGAGTACTGGAATGGGGTGCTGTTGCCTTATCCACAACTGAATGGAGAAGATGTCTAATTATGATAAGCTGGAATAATTTCCATTTGAAGGCAAAATTATCAATGAAGAGTAACAAAAGTTTTTCATTCTTAAAAAATACAAAGCCCTTTTAAAAATTATATCCAAATTTGTTATTTATGTACACAGGAATGATTTTGGTGAGCTCTTGAATGACTCTTATTCCCAAACCTCTCTGACACTCCCAGTGAGGGTTCACTGAATGGGGTCTATGCAGCTGATTCTGATGCAGAATTTGAGGCCAATTTTATCCTATGGTAACTAGGCAATCCAATCCAGCACGAAATTGTTTTTTTTTTTTTTTTTCACATTCTATTCTTTTTCTTCACATTCTGTCCAAGCTTTACTTCTATTTGCTCTCCTGACTTTCATACATCTAAAACCCCCACTTGTATTTTATTTGCCTCTTATCAATAGACTGCTGCTGCTACTGCTAAGTCACTTCAGTCATGTCCGACTCTGTGTGACCCCATAGACAGCTGCCCACCAGGCTCTGCCGTCCCTGGAATTCTCCAGGCAAGAACACTGGAGTGGGTTGCCATTTCCTTCTCCAATGCATGAAAGTGAAAAGTGAAAGTGAAGTCGCTCAGTCATGTCTGACTCTTAGCAACCCCGTGGACTGCAGCCTACCAGGCTCCTCCATCCATGGGATTTTCCAGGCAAGAGTACTGGAGTCCGGTGTCATTGCCTTCTCTGATCAATAGACTAAACATTCAAAAAACTAAGATCATGGTATCTGGCCCCATCACTTCATGACAAACAGATGGGGAAACAAGGGGAACAGTGAGAGATTTTGTTTTCTTGGACTCCAAAATCACTGCACATGGTGACTGCAGCCATGTAATTAAAAGATGCTTACTCCTTGGGAGAAAAATTATAACAAACCTAGACAGCAGATTAAAAAGCAGAGACACTACTTTGCCTATAAAGGTACATACAGTCAAAGCTATGGTTTTCCCAGTAGTCACGTGTAGATGTGAGAGGTGGACCATAAAGAGGGCTGAGCACCGAAGAATTGATGCTTTCAAATTGTGGTGCAAAATAAGACCCTTAGTGTTGCTTGGACAGCAAGGAGATCAAACTAGTCAATCCTAAAGGAAATCAGCCCTGAATATTCATTGAAAGGACTGATCCTAAAGCTCCAATACTTTGGCTACCTGATGCAAAGAGCTGACTTAATGGGAAAGACCCTGATGCTGGTAAAGATTGAAGGCAGGTGAAGAAGGAGATGACAGTGGATGAGATGGTTTGATGGCATCATTGAGTCAATGGACATGAGTTTGACCAAGCTCTGGGAGATGGTGAAGGACAGGGAAGCCTGGCATGCTTGCAGTCTATGGAGTCATAAAGAGTCAAACACGACTGAATGACTGAACAACAACAACAGCAAATCAATAGACTCTATCCAAATACTCACTACGTGGATTCCCATCCATGACTAGGTCAAATGTTAGGAAAAATTATGCTACTGAAGTCATTACAAAAGTCAGTATGAAAATCTTAGCATTAATTTCTATATACAACTCTTCTGTTTGACTTAAATGAAGAAGTAAGAGAGTCCTCTATATTCAAATAAATAATTTCAGTCAGAATGGAGTTAAGGGATGGAATTAGGCAACAGAATTACATGGCCAAGAAACTAATTAAGACTTACTTAAATGACCTAAAATACATAAAGAAAATGAAAAGATTCCACATGGGTTTGTTTATATTGTAAAGTGAAAGTGAAAGTGAAGTTGCTCAGTCGTGTTCGACTCTTTGCGACCCCACGGCCTATAGCTTACCAGGCTTCTCGGTCCATGGGATTTTCCAGCCGAGAATACTGGAGTGGGTTACCATTTCCTTATCCAGGAGATCTTCCTGACCAGGGATTGAACCTGGGTCATTTATATTGTAGGCAGGTAGCAAAGTCAGTAAAGTATAAATCATGGATATCCATGTGCCTTTGTGCTAGTTAGTTATACTCTGAAAATTGGTTTCCTTATTCTAAAATCTATAAACTAATACTTAAAGGATTATTATATATATATAATATCCATCTTTAACCAAATCTGTGTTAAAACTTACATAGAGTAGGCATTCAATGTTATTATTACTATCATTATTTTACATGTCAATAATGATATAATAAAATGTAATTTTATTATTATATGATAATGAATGAGATAACATAACAGTAATAACACCTGTTTCTATTTCAAATATTTTTATCAACATACAATTAAGGGAACCCTTGTCAATTAACTCATTAACAGATATTAAGTAACTATATGTTATAGGCAGTATTTAAGTCTTGAGTTACTTAGTAGAACTGATCTTTAATATCATGGGTATTTCACTCTGATAAAAGTAACCATACATAAATAGCAATAAAACAAATAAGAAAAAAATAGATAAGAAAATATTGGAAAATCATAAGAGTGCCTAGAAATATACTTTACACAGAAGTGACAATGTGAACTAATATCTGCATGTGGAAAAAGATCAAGTTAGGTAAATCTCTTGACAGTGGATTAATAGTTGACTGAAAACACTAACATATTTCTCAACTTGTTTAGATTTCAATATTTTGGACAAACATGCCAATGGACAAATTTATTAAGTAATGGCATGCAGTGAATTTATTGTCACTAATGAGACTAGACTTATCTATAATTAGTATTCTTTTTTTTGTTTCACTAATATTTATAAATCATTTACTGAATTCAACTAACATTGGTTGTCTACTGTTAAAGGAAAGAGACATAGGAATTTCATAGGTACAGCTAGGAGTTTCAAAGATACAAGTAAGCTACATCAGTTAACATCCTTTTCTACAAAAACTCCCGTAACTTGGATAAGTTATTTAAAATCTTTATATCATCATCATTAGAAATATGATGACAACAGCATGAATATTGAAGTCTTTTGGAAATGATCTGAAACAATGTGTATAAATCTACACTCAGAAATTGGCATATACCAGTGGATTTATTTTGGGCTTCTCAAGTGGTGCTAGCAGTAAAAACCTGCTTGCAATGTAGCAGACAAGACATGCAGGTTAGATCCCTGGGACAGGAAAATCCCCTGTAGGAGGGCATGGCAATTCACTCCAGTATTCTTGCCTGGAGATTCCCATGAACAGAGACTGATGGATTACAGTCCATAGAGTCGTAAAGAATCAGAAACGACTGAAGCAACTGAGCACGCAATGGATTTAACCAATACGATCTAAGAAGATGAGGGAAAAGAGCTGGGCCACCTTTTTTTTTTTTTTTTAATTAGAGTTACTGTGATAAAGGCATGTAGTGCAATGAACCCACTTAAAACAATCCTTAGCTGTTTTTGAAGGATCAAAGGAAAATTCCTATGAAAAATTTTATGCAATAATAAATGGTAGTGGTAGCCACAAAACTCACTCATGGTGTTCAGAAAGTGATTGCAAAGCAGATGCCACTGACGAAAGCAAACCCAGAAGCTGTGTAGGGATTTTTCTACCCAGGTTAATCACATATATCCTGTTTTAAGCTATCAGTCACTAAAATTGGAGGGACATTATGAAATACAAACAAAATGTATGTGATTCACTCTAATGTTTCCTTCTGTGCTAGAAAATTTGTAAACTACATTACTTTCTAAAGCAAAGGGAGAAAATGTAGGACAACTGTTACCAATTCATACCATTGTATGGATTAAATTCTCATTCATATCCTTTGTAGCTAAAGGTTAAAGCAAAATATTGAAAGACCTGAACATAAATAAGAATTTTAAAATATATCTACATTTAGTGTTTTAAAGAAAAAGTTTCTCTTGTGCCTTGGAGTAAAAAATAATCAAAATCCAGATGGAAGCCTACTGAGGATTTTTCTGAATAAATGAGTTATTCAATGAATGAATGCTATATGTCCATCTTGTAGAGGAAAAATGCTACAAACTCCTTTTTCATCATAATTCTTGCTTAGAGTTAATGAAAATAACTCATGTCAAGTAGCCCTAGAATTAATTCAAAATTTGTAGAAACATTTCTATTCCATTAAATGTGTACTCATAACTTTAATTGTTGAAATCAATTCTCAACCTAAGCAAGGCCTTTTCAATGTGCCCATTTAGTTGGTCTTATAGCTGATCCTGCCCTGATACTTTTCCAATTAGTTCCCCAATTGTTGTATGTTTGCTTTATAGCATAGTTTCAAAGCATTGGATTCTAACTGTATAATTCATTTTTGTTGCAAGAACAACTTATTTGAGTTCTTGAGTATCCTGTGAATAAAGTTCTAATGTCAAACTGGATACTATTAATACCTACCCCATGAAATACTTATTCTCTGTTTTCTTGAATGAAATTCTTCATCTTATACTTGGCTTGAACCATTTAGTTATATAATTATGTATTCATTTTTATGTGGTGAATGCCTACCATGTTCTGTTGACTGTAGCATTGTGTTTTTCCTATCTGGACTGACATTCCATTCCTGAACCTACATGTAGGCTCAAACCTATATTCTCATCACTCGGACATCTGCCCCAGGGCTTGTTTCTTAGGGAACTCAATAACATTTTTGGGTTAGAGAAACACAAGTAAACCATTCACAATCAAGTCTCATGATTATAAAACATATTATTTGGTTTATACCATAATAATAGTATTTGAATTCACATTGTCATACAAATGGAATATTTAAATCTATGTTTCACATCCTCTAAGTGCTGTTCTGGTTCTTTTTAATTTCAGCCACAGAGTAGATAGGACTCAAAGGAAAACAAAATGGATTTATCCAGTACTAAACACAATTAATTGCATATTGGCCACTTTACGAATAGAGTTAGATAAAATGACTTAATCACAATTTTTCAGGGGAAAATTATAAATAATTAACTAGCCTATGACTCTGATGAAAGAAAGTGAAATTCAGCACATCCAAGCAAACAATAATCAGATAAGGAAATTACTTACAAGGAATATTCCATTCTCGTAACTGATTCTCTCCCATATAGCAATACCTACTGGTTGTGCCTGCTATGTTTTAATATAGAACTATATATATAATAAGCCTGGAAGTCAAGTTTAGCTACACAATTGAACACATGGCTAAATATATTGCAAATACCTCTCTTACATATTAATATCTCTACTTCTCCTCCTTACACATCAAAGAAAATTTTTAAAAGAAAGTGAAATATGCATTATAATGAAATCACTGAATTGATTTACACTCACTGTAGAATATATGCTGGACATAGCCATGAAGAATTACTTGTACATAGATTTGCCAAGTATAGCTATTTTCACTGGTATAGTTGCCTCAACCTGAAAGCCTATTTGTTTCAAGAATATTTAAACTTTTGGTGAGGGTCTTATGCAGTGAAACACCCAATCTAAACAACTCAACATACAGTATTACTTTGCTAGGGGTGCTATAACAAAATGCTATAAATTCTGTAGCTTAAACTGCATACAGTCATTTTTTTCATAGTTCTGTAAACTAAAGTCCAAGATGCCAGCAGGGTTGGTTTCCTCTGAGGTCTCTCTCCTTGCCTTTCAAATGGCTGCCCTCTTGCTACATCTGCATATGATCATCCCTCTGTACATACATGTCCCTGCTATCTCTTCTTCTTCTTATAAGGACACCAGTGTCATTGATGTAAGGTCCCTCCCTAAGGGCTTTTTTTTTTTTTTTTTTTAGCCTAATAACTCCTTTAAAGACTTTGTCTCCAATATGCATGCATTCTGAATTACTGGGCATTGGGAACATCAATTTTAGGGAGACACCACTTAGCCCACAACACAAAGCAAAAAAAAACCCAAAACAAAATGTTTGTCTTCAATAGATCACTAAATTTGCCCTGCAATTTCTTTAATCTCTGTAAAATTACATTTCTCGGAACACCTTGTACTTGGTTTCTAGATATTAGATGCATACCTCCAATTAGATACGCTCCTGTGAGACCTTGAAAGTAGAAGTGTAGTCGTGCAGGCTTTGGTTGTTTTCATCTTGTGGTGGTGGTTTAGTCACCAAGCCATGTCCTGTTCTTGTGACCCTATGGACTGTAGCCCACCAGCCCCCTCAGTCCATGGGATTCTCCAGGCAAGAATACTGAAGTGGGTTACCATTTCCTTCTCCAGGGGATCTTCCTGACCAATGGATTGAACCTAGATCTCCTGCATTAAAGGCAGATTCTTCACTGACTGAGTTACTAGGGAAGCCCTTTTTATCTTGCATTAAAGTTCATATATATGGTGGGTTTTCTTGGGGTGTTGATTTTTCCAATAGTTATTCTATGTATTCCTGGATTCTTAATAAGACTTAAATAATCTATATATTCCTGTTATGAACTTTGACACCCATTCTCCAATTTCCTGACAATTGTAGAGGCAATAACTTCTTATTCCTGACCTAAATCCAGAGTTGGCTCCAAATAGGACATCATCTGTAATGCATCAACTTGAGAATATTCTGGAAATAATTCCAAGATATCAATCTAGAATTTGTTTCTTCAACACTTTCTGTTATCTCAGAGGCACCTAATCCCTGTATTAAAATTCTTCTTGCTTAAAATAGTTGAGTGGATTTATTTCCTGCCCTGAGTTCTCATTGATGTAATGTAAAACTCTTCACAATCTCTTTCTACAACTGTATTCTGCACTCTATCTGGAACATTCCTCTTTCTGTATTTATTTTGGCTTATATTTCTCTCTTCATCAACATTTAGATTGGAAATTATTCCTCATATATACTTTTAATATCCCAATTACAATATCATAGCTGTAGCAGTTTATCTGGGATAAATAATTCCTCTTGTATTTTACAAACTCCTCTTCTAGAAACAAATGGAAACTGTTGGAACGAGATTCTCCTGGACTCCACTGACTGTAGGGCCTTAGAATAGGATTTCAAAATGAGTGTGGGGTAAAACTTCTCCTTTAAAGAAGAATAGAAACAAGAAAGAATTTCTTCCACAATGTGTTGATAAATCAGATAGATGACATACATACCAGGCAATCAGAAGGGAAGAAAGAAAGAAATGTCATGTGTGTGTGAATCTCCATCTTTCCTTTGGGAAATGAGGAGGATTATGCTAATCTAATGTCAAACCTATTGAAAGAGGTTTCACAAAGAGCACTTAGCAAGTTTTGAAATAGTTCCCTTAGGTGAGAGACATAGAGGCTGGAATCTTATTTGCATCTGTGAAAAATAAAGAGGACTGTGGCTGAAGGTCTGATCCCCCACCACTGAAATACAGAGTGGAAGATAGTGCTAACTGCATCAGTGATCGTGAACAGAGAACAATGTGTGCTAGGAACAGAGTGTTCTCTCAGACCTTGAGTAAACTAAATATGCATGGGTGTTCTCATGGGTCAGACATAGGTCTTTTGGCTTGTAAAAAGGCAGTGTGTATGGCTGTCTTGGGGCCTAATGGGACAAGGAAACAGGAACAGAAAGAGGCCAGAGGTATACCACTAGATACCAGGGCTAAAGAAAAATTCATTATCCATCACTTGGAATAAGGATGCTTCCCCTCAAGTCAAGACAATTGTAATAAAGAGAAGCCAGACACCTTGGTAGAGCCAAGAAAAGGCAGAAGCTTCCTGGGAAGAAAGGGTTATATATAAGCAACTGTTAGATTCCAACACAGCAAAGCCAGCTTAGGGAATTTTCTATTTGAGTAAGAACAGCCCTGCCATTTTACAGCCCTGCCATTTTAGTCCAGCTGTAGGTGTATAAAATCTGGACTTTTGTTTATGATATAGAACTAGACATTCTATTTTCTGAATCAAGATTTCTGTGTTTTCTTTCTGTTTCTTTTGTGTTTGGGCCACTCACACAGCCTGTGGGATCTTAGAACCCTGACCCGGGGAATCCATGCCTCTTGCATTGAAAGCATGGAGTCCTAATTGCTGGACCACCAGGGAAGCAAGTCCCTATGTGCTTGTCTGAAAGTATCTTTAAGACAGTATATTTTTTAATGTCAGGCGAGTGTATTCTCCTCAGTTCTGTCTTCACAAATTTGAAGCGATGGATGTTAGAGCCCTCAGTGTGTCATAGTTCTCAGACAGACCGTGTTATAGCTCTCAGATCTCAGACCATGTTATAGCTCTTAGACAGGTCAGTGTTACAACTCTGTGTTACAGCTCAATTTTGTTTAGAAAATAGCAGGAAAATACATCCTTGAGGCGTGAGGGCATGTCGACCCAAAGACGCGAAGAGAGGGGGGCCCTGGCCCTTTGACTCCTCTTTTTGTATGTTTTTTTCCTCCCCCCTGGGGCTGCCCTATATAAATTGGGCTAGCCAAGAGTGCTGTTTGTTCTACCTGAGGTCCTGACTCCAATCCTCGGAACTTCCTTTGTTCTATTTTCGCGGAATTTTCCCTTTTTTGTCTTTTAGCCACAGCCATTCTGGACTACTGTTTCCTACTCTAACTACCTAACATTAAGATCTAACAGTAAAGCTTTGGGTCCAGGTAAAGTTGTCATGCAGAAACAAAGGAAGCTAACTCCTTGAATCACATTTAAGTAAAAGAGAGTAGGAAAAAAAAATGCTACTATCTATTACTTTATGAACTATAGTTTGACATAGTGAATACACAAGAATAGTTATGACATAGATAATTCATTTCCTTCCAGCTAGTTCTCTATTTTTCTACTACTTATTTATAGGCAAACTTATTCAAGTAGTTAGTTGCTTATATTTTTCTAATATCTTAGTTAATTCTTCAACATACTGTCTTGCTCCCTTGCTCTCACAATTCCCATTGATTGTCATTTCCAAAATTACCAACAGGCTCAGTGTTCCCAAATATGATGGACATACTTATTTACATGCCTAATTCAGTCATTCAACAATTGACAGAAAGCTGTTCACTTATTCTTGACAAATTTTCTCACTTCTCTTTTTTTCAGAGGCCATTCCTTAACCACTTTCATTATTCAAATTTTAAACATTGTCATTCCTATAAAGAAGCTTCTAGGGCTTTAATCATGCATTTATTTGTTTGACTTTACTCTTTTATTAGAACGTATCTGTTCATTCATTTATGTACTCTTTGTTGATAAAGTCTATCCTATCTTCTGAACTCCACAACTACCAGTCTACCTCCGCAAGTGTTTTATCTTAGAATCACCTCAAAAGTAATGAATCCCTATCTGAATTATTGACTTAAATTGTTGAAACATATTTATCTGCCTTTTTTAATACCATTAAATTATGTCATCATCAGGACAATATCTAAATTCAATCCTGTTCCTAAATACAAAAATTTAATTATATACCATGTTCTATTAAATTTTCCTTTAATGTATGTCTTGATTTCATCCACTTTCCTCCATCTCAACTGTTGATACAAACGTCTCTCACTGGGTCAGTGACAGATTTCTTGAACAGAAATCTTTACTTTCAATTTTTATTTGCTATAATTTATTCTCCAGAAAGAATGAAAATGTAAATCAGAGCACATTATTCCCTAATTAAAAACTGAGGACAGGACTTCCAGAGTAAAAGTTGAAGTGCTGGGGAAAAATTATTGAATCGATCAAATTTGCTTGCTTGCTTGCTAAGTCACTTCAACCTTGTCTGATTCTTTGTGATCCTATGGACTGTAGCTGCCCAGGCTCCTCTGTCCATGAGATTCTCCAGGCAAGAATACTGGAGTGGGTTGCCATTTGCTCCTCCAGGGGATCTTCCCAACCCAGGAATCGAAACTGCATCACTTATGTCTCCTGTATTGGTAGGTGAATTCTTTACCACTAGCACTACCTGAGGTCAAATTTAGGCAAAGACAATTATTCAATGTACCTTGAATGGACTGACTCTTCTTATCAAAATTCTAGTTGTTTTTTGGACAAAAATTGACACACTTTCCTAAAATTCCTCTGGAAATGCAAGGAACTCAGAATAGCTAAAAGAACCTTGAAAAAAAGAACCAAGTTGGACATAAAGTTCTTGATTTCAAGATTTTCAAAAAGCTACAAGGCAATACACAAAAATCTACCAGCATAAGGCTAGGACTATATGTCAATAGAATAGAATTGACTCCAGAAACAAACTATGGTCAATTGATTTTCACCAATGGTGCCACAACAATTAAATAGGGAAAGATTAGCTTTTCAACCAACAATGCTAAGATAACTGGATATCCACAAGAGAATGAAGTTGGACCCCTTTAGGTTCTTTAATTAAAAATGTTTGTGTTTGGAAGAATACCCTCAAAAAAGCAAAAAATAGACCTACAAAATGATAAGAACACCATGTGAAAATCATATGCTTATAAAGAAATTGTATCCAGAATACATAAAGAGTACAACTCAATAATATAACATAAATTTCTTTTCAATGGACAGAAGGATTTTAATAGACATTTCTCCAGTTATGTAAATGATCCATAAGCACATGAAAGGGTTTATTAAGCATAAATATCAACATCATAAATCATTGGGAAAATGAAAATCAAACCCGTAATGAGAAAATACATCATATTCACTAGTATGGGGCTTCCCAGGTAGCGCTAGAGGTAAAGAATCCTCCTGTCAATGCAGGAGATACAGGAGATGAGGGTTCAACCCCTGGGTCAGGAAGATCCACTGGAAAAGGAAACGGCAACCCACTCCAGAATTCTTGCCTGGAAAATTCCATGGGTAGAGGAGCCTGGCGCACTACAGTCCATGAGGCCACAAAGAGTCAGACACAACTGAGCATGTTCACTAGTATGGCTATAATAAAAAAAGACAGACAAGCTAAGAAGTGTTAACAAGGATGCAGCATTATTAATAATAACCAATTGATGGCCCCAAATGTCCATCAACTGATGCATGAACAACCAAATGCAGCACAGATATACAATGGAATACTATTCAGCAATAAAAAATAAGTGAATTACATAAGCTATGCTACAACATGTGAACTTGGAAAACAGTATTTTAAGTTTAAACAACCAGTCACAAAAGACTATATATGGTGTGATTGTATTTATATGAAATGCCCAGAAAAGGAAAATTTATAGAGACAAAAAGCAGATTGGTAGACTAGTGGTTGTCTATGTTGTAAGCAGTTATTTTGGGGACAGTGACTACTAGTAGGTACAAGGCTTCTTTTAGAGGTAATTAACATATACAATTAAATAATTTTGATACCTGCATAACTTGTGAACAATATAAAAAGCATCAATATACTATTTAATTGAATAATTTCACATAATACAAATTGTATTACAAGAAAACTATTTTTCAAAATAAATATAAATATCAAAAAGAAAATTTGTAATTGGTTACCAATACATTAAAATAAATTCAAATTCTTAGATCCTTCTAAAATCTGTGCAAGATCCTTTAGGATCTGCCTCTACTTACTCTTTTTTATTTTTTTTTAGCATCTCTTACTTACTATTACTTACTTACTTACTTACTTACTTACTTACTATTACTTACTTACTTACTTACTATTACCATTTTCTCTAGCCACATTGGTCATTGTACGTCTCTGAGTGTATTTTTTCCATACTCATATTTCATTACACATGGTGTTCTCTGTTCTCAAATATTTTTACCCTTTATATTATTGTTTCTTTGGAATTGTTCAATCCCATCATGAATTTATCAAATTAGACAGATTTTCTCTCACCATCCCATCTCAATCAGTTCATTCTGACCTTAGCAATCACAACATTTCCTTCATTATACTTCAGAGGACTGTTCAACTTTTTAATCTGTTTATTGTCAGTTTCCTTCCAAGGGAATGTAAGTTTTATGAGTGTAATCACCAGATGATCTTAATTCACCTCTGCATCCAGTGTCTTGTACTATATCTGACATGAGATAGGGTCAATTATTAATTGTTACATAAACACAAAGACAACCATATCTACTGTATTAGCTGTATCTACCTAGCACATAAATCTGAAAGGGAAAAAAAAAATGCTGGGCTAAATGTTAGAATAGATAGTGATTCCATTGTCAGGAGAGATTAGATAAAGAACTTTGCAAAAGGTTTTTGAAGTCCCATGTTGTCATTTTTTCTCAGTCCAAAATAATGGCCTTGTACCTGGCCCACCTACAATATAAGATGGATAGAAATTTCAAATAAGATTTTGAAAAGTCAATTTTTATGCACCATAAAATGAAACTTGAATAAGACTGATGTCAGAACAATATACTGAAGTACTATAAAGCGATTTTAATAATTCCTCCCTTGTTATCATTGAATTTTTTTCTCTGTCAGGAATTCTTAGTTGTAGATAACTATCTGGATATCTTCTATGTTACTCTACTTCAAAACTAAGGTTAGCACTTGTGATGCCATTGATTTTCTTTTAGGAACACCATTAACTTTCCAATAGATTATTATCTCCATCCACCCTATCTATTCACTATCAGAACTGAGTTGTCTTTTGGGGAATTCATGAGTATAGAACGCTTCAACAGTTACTTTGACCATTCAGTTTTCTATCACAATTTTTATAAAAACTCATTTGCTTCCTTTAAATCTATAGATTAAAATGTCTGAATGTCAATGTCAATAATATACCCTTCTCACTCTATAGTTATACAAGGATATATAGTTATACAATGTCAATAATATACCCTTCTCACTCTATAGTTATACAACACTTTGAAATATATTACAATATAAGATTTTAACAATAAGTTTTATTTTTGCTTTACAGATGATAACATTGATGATCAAGAATTTTAACATTTTCGCTTGGATTCACAAATAAAGTAAGTAGAGTGTATAGGATTTAAACCTTTAATTTTTTTAACTCATAAACTTCTATGAAGGAATTAAAACAGAGCCCAGTTTTCCTACTTCATTCCTTGCCTCCTTTCCTTTCTTTTTCTGTTTTTTTTTTTTTTTTTCCCTTTTGTCTCTCTTCCTTTTTTCCCCTTCAGATTCCACTTTCCTGAAACTTACCTGGCATTAGATAGTTTACAGACAACCTACAAGTCTTACAAAGATATTTCTCAAAGTAACTATTCTGATAGCTGCAAAATAAGATTGTACCAAAGATTCTAAGCAAAAACATGAAAAACAAATGAACTCCCAACTGTACCAACCATATCTTTTGCAGCAGTTAAAGAAAATAGTGACCTGCAAAAAACTCCAATTCACAAAGCCTTCTCTTCCCTCACAGTGTACAACTCCAGCCCCACCTTGCTCCCCAAGTTACCTGAGTTCAGATTCTCTCTCTCTGAAGTGCATCAGCTGATCAAAACCTTCAACCTCTGTTGAGTAATTTAACTATTTTCTTTCACCTCGACAACCCTTACAAGCAGAAAAGACAGTTCATTTATTTTTGCATTTCATTCTCACTCCCTCAGAGCTAATCAAACACCCTTGTTCACAATAAGTTCTCAAGAAGGTCAGATAGTTTCATAATCATTTTGTAGTTCAGTGAAACTAAGTCATAATTCCATACCTTATGCATTTCCAAACATCATTAGAAACTAGGTAGTATGAACTATTACTTTGCATGCTCAATATATTTCCATATTTCTCTAGCTAATATATGTGTGCATGCATGCTCAGTTGTGGTCTGACTCTTTGTTGACTCCACGGACTCTAGCCCTTCAGGTTCCTCTCTTCATGGGATTTCCCAGTCAAGAATACTGCAGTGGGTTGCCATTACCTCCTCTAGGGGAATCTTCCCCACCCAGGAATCAAACCCGTTTCCTGAATCTCCTGCATCGCAGGTGGATTCTTTACCACTGAGCCACATGGGAAGCCAGCAAATATATAATAATGTATATATTAGCATCTGTGTGATCTTCTGAGACATTCTTTTGCTATTACTTCCCTCTGAGTTTAAGAATATAAAACCTTGACTTGGTTTCCCCCTTAAAAATCAATTACTGTTCTAAAAGTATCCTTGAAGAGTTCTGAGGTAGGGTATGTATTAAAACTTCAACTTCTTCATAAAAGTGTTATTATTACAGTCAGATTATATAATTAATGTAAAATACCAATTATTTTGTGAAGCTGAGTTATCATAGGTCACAAAGAATGTGATTTATAATTTTTTTTTAAAGCATCATAAAATAGGGTTGGGAATTTGAGGTCAATAGATTATGAGAATGATGATATGCAAAGAAAAAGAAAAGAACCTGAAACAAGTATATATTCATCTTTTTAACTAATCCTAGTTTTGTGTGGTAACATTTAAGACTATTAGCCAAGATTGAAAAGTTAACCCTGCAAGTGTTTTCCAGTATTTACAATTGCACAAAATACAATCATTTGAAGAATACAGTTAATTCAATTGGGTCCATAACCATATGGAAACCTTTTTATAACAAAGTATAAATATTCTTAAAGAAAATGTTTAAGCTTTATATTAGAAGGTTTAACCACAGTAATGATAAATAAGTTTCTCAAAGAGATCAGAGTCCAGATTATTGGAGAGACTGTAAAATAAAATATTTTAATAATTATAGTAGATGTTTAAAACTTACTTAAACCCTTTAAAATTCCTATTCAGTTGAATTTGTGTAGTTTGCTCTTGCACTGTGAAGATGAAGAAAAGATATATTTAGAAAGATTTATTTTTGATATAAAGATGCTCCCTGAAGCAAAATCATTACAAACAAGTTATAAAAGTTTATAAATCTTATTAATAATACAAACACATGTGAAAATTTGCTTTTAGCTTTATTTATAAAATTTAAGTAAATAACTACAAAATAAATAATTATGTGCATAACCATAGTGGGCTTCCCTTGTGGCTCAGCTGGTAAAGAATCCACCTGCAATGAGGGAGACCTGGGTTTGATCCCTGGGTTGGGAAGATTCCCTGGAGAAGGGAAAAGGCTACCCACTCCAGTAATCTGGCCTGGAGAATTCCATGGATTTATAGTCCGTGGGGTCACAAAGAGTCAGATGTGACTCAGTGACTTTCACTTTCACTTTCTTTTCATAAGCATAGTGGGAAAAGCAAACATTATTTAAAATATACCAGTAGTTCTAATGCTGCTTAAAACAAACATCAGAATTGAAAGAGACACCTGTACCCCAAAGTTCATCACAGCACTGTTTATAATAGCCAGGACATGGAAGCAACCTAGATGTCCATCAGCAGACGAATGGATAAGAAAACTGTGGTACATATAAACAATGGAGGATTACTCAGCCATTAAAAAGAATACATTTGAATCAGTTCTAATGAAGTGGATGAAACTGGAGCCTATTATACAGAGTGAAGTTAGCCAGAAAGTAAAACACCAATATAGTATACTGATGCATACATATGGAATTTAGAAAGATGGTAATGATAACCCTGTATGCAAGACAGCAAAAGAGACACAGATGTATAGAACAGTCTTTTGGACTCTGTGGGAGAGGGCAAGGGTGGGATGACTTGGGAGAATGGCATTGAAACATGTATATTATCATATGTGAAACGAATCGCCAGACCAGGTTCAATGCATGATACAGGATGCTTGGGGCTGGTGTACTGGGATGACCCAGAGGGATGGTATGGGGAGGGAGGCGGGAGGTAGGATGGGAAACATATGTACACTCGTGGTGGATTCATGTTGATGTATGGCAAAACCAATACAATGTTGTAAGGTAATTAGCCTCCAATTAAAATAAATAAATTTATACTAAATAAATAAATAATAAAAAATTTCCAAATGTTAAAAACTTACATGACATTACTAATAATGAATAGTGATACTGAAAGACATTTTTGTAAACTTAATTAAAAAAATTGTACTAATCAACCATGGGAGAAAAAATAAAATAAAGTCTCAACTGTTCCAGAGGAAAAAAAAAAATCTACAGTTCCAGTGTAATGGGAATAAGTTATGCATTACACTGCATCTAGTAGCTATGTGAGTCTGAACAAAGATTATAAACAAGTATCATAAATATCTTATAGATAATCTAATGTATGTTTTCTCAGTTTGTGTTAATAATAAAATCTCTTGCCAATTCACAGAAACTAACTAAATTACCTAAACTACAGAGCTAGTATGTACCAGAGTAAGGTTTCCAGCACTGATCTATATGTTCCCGTGTTTGAGTGTTGGTACAAGCAAAGACGTTAGTTTCTATTTTTTTTTTTTAAAAGAGGAAACTTAAATATAAAGTTTTAAAAATGATTTGTTTTAATGACTTGAAATATAGGCGTGTCTTAGTCATCTCAGGCTGCCATAACAAAATACCATACTGGGTGACTTAAACAGCAGAAAATTATTTCTCCCAGTTCTAGAGTCTGGAACAGTGACGATTAAGGTGACAGGTGATTTATTTTCTGGTAGGAACTTTCTCCTTAGCTTACAGATGGCTGCTTTTTTGCTATGTGCTGAAATGGCCTTTCCTCAGTGCCTGCACATGGAGAGAGAGCTCATTTTCTATTCTTATAGGCCACTTATTCTGTCTAATTAAGACCCCATCATACGACCTTATTTATCCCTAATTTCCTCCCAAAGGCCCTATCCCCAAATACAGTTTGGGGATGAAGCCTTCAACATATGAATCTGAGGAGGCGGGATATCATTCTGCCCACATGAAAGCACATAGTTACTTTTGTCACCATAATATAACCTCTGAAAAGATTCTGTCTGGTAGCCAGAGAAATTCCTGGAAACATATGTATTATCTCACATTTATAATTTTAGAAGGTCTTACATTCTTCTTACCAGAATATCAAACAAGACAAAGTTTGTTATTTTTAGATAAAACTGACCTTTCAGAGCAAAATGAATTGTCACTCAATGGTCTCTTATGTAAAGTAGAGCTTATAAGAGGAAAAATGAAGTGATTAAGAAACCCTTCAGAATTAGGACTCGGACGGTAATTATCCACAAGTCAAGACCAAAACTATGAATAATGAATATCATATGAGAGACGTTAGAGATAATGCTGGAAAAAAGTGTCATTAGACTTAATTAACAGTTCCAAGATAAAGACTTCTCAATGGGAGAAATATCTGACTTTCTTATGTGCTGTATGTATTTTCTTAATTTATTAAATAATAGCTTTGCGACCAGTATATAAATTTGGCATTGTTTCATGAACTATGATTCTTGCAAGTTAGTTAATGCTTTTGATTCAAAAGTATATATCCGTTGAAACTTGACTATTGATTGAGTGCTATTGGAATTCCAGCTTTCTTGTGTCATTTTTAATTAAACCTGTGAATCTTTGCACTTCGATTTACCATGTGTGTGGCATTTATGTCTTCATGTGTTCTCATACCATTCTCAGATCCTGTAAGTGAATAAAATAGTAATCAGTTCATTGATTTCTAAAATGTTTTCTAATTTAGAAAACCTCATTCAAAACTAAAGGTAGCATGAGGCACAAAAGGTGATTTCTTCTAAATTTTCTGTGCATACAAGACCCCTACAGAAATAATTTCTGAATAACTACATCTAAAAGTGTATTTCTTCCTTCTCCTACATAAGATAGAGTTCATCATTTGGGATATAATTGTAGATATTCTCATCTAAATTTCATCATGATTACAGATCCAGTTTGAGAGTGAAATTTCAGCTTCATATGTTTTGATGAAAAAAATTACAAAAGGAAAACATGTGTCTCTTATGTAGTTTATGGAATTTTAGTCCCATTTGGAACATTGATATTAAATCAATGAAAAACTAGAACTAAGAAAATGGCAGATATATTCTCTAAAATAATTTCCATCTGCTTTAATTGAAATAAAATGCCTAGAATACAATTTTATCTAATGACAGTTCAACTCAGACAGTTCAAAACAGAAATGTTTCTAAACTAATAGACCATTAACTTCACTATTTTGCATTTTCAGAAGTACTCAAGTCATCTCTATTTGATTTGATCTCAAATCAAATAGAAGAGTACATACAATTAAGGGAAGTCTCTGTTTAATGAAAGTGGGAAAACAAATATTTTTAAAGTCAATCATTTGTATAAAATAGAAATGGGGTTGAGGCTGTTTGCTAAGATACAGTTACCTTATATGATGATTTTATAACAATGTACATAGCTTGGTGTTGTATTATGAGTATAAAAATATTTTTCTAGAAAAAGTATTTATCTTCACACTAAAACATTTATTAACAACTTTCCTCACTAAAAAGTTGCTACAGGCAAAGTTAGAATTTTTGAAATTCACCCACATTAGAATTTTTGTGGTCCATGAACAAAAATGAAAACATATACTTCCTCCTGTTTCCTAACTGGAAAATTCTGAGTGGCATTAATTTATGGTTTTGGAAGCTAATCACCTCTGGCCTGCAACTAGGAATGGAAAATATTAACTGTAATATATATTTTTGAGAAAAATAAATGAAACAATTTAAAATAAGGCTTGAGATAAATTTTCCTCCGCAAAACTCCCACACTGTACTTTATAAGCAATTTGTTGCAAATATTCATTCAAAAGTTAGTTTTAGGCACTAACTCTGAAAGTGATAAATATGCATAAAATTTGTAAGTTTTAGCAACAACCAGACTGTTATTTTTAGTACTAATTATGTTATTTTTTATAGATTATAAACATGGAGCTAATAAAATATAGGAGTTTGTCTATTGTGATGTAATATAAAAGTAGTATCATATAATATTGCTCCGAAGGTTATTTTCTGAAAAGCTGTATCCATTAAATTTAAATATCTTATGAAGTTCAGGAAAATGCTATCAAATTCAATATTAACATACACAATAAAAAACTAACTTGAAAGACCAAGAATAATATTCTGCTAATTGCTTTGTTGGGCCTCTCAGGTGGCTTAGCCCTAAAGAATCCACCTGCAATGCAGGAGACACAGGAGACCTGGGTTCCATCCCTGGGTGGGGAAGATCCCCTGGAGAAGAAAATGGCAACCCACTACAGTATTCTTGCTTGGGAAATCGCATGTACAGAGGTGTTTGGCAAGCTAAAGACCATGGGGTTGCAAAGAGTTGGACTGAGTGCATAAATAACAACAATTATTCTGTTATCTTTGCTTTATGCTTGAGTGCTTATCACCTGTGAACTGAGCTGGAATTTAGATAAGAGCCTACTAGCCACAAGCAAATGATCAAGAATATTTAGATAGTAATAATTGTGCATTTTAATTGAGATTATAGATATTTGGTGGGTTGAGCTTTTTGGCATAGGGGAAATCTAGCATGTGTGCACAAAGTATAAATATGTAAATTGACAAAATCTGAGTGTAATAGTGCCCTCA